>NC_053394.1:37802621-37893023 GCF_905171765.1 Bufo bufo | reverse complement strand
AAGAAGAAAAACTACCACAAGAGGACACAGTTTTAAATTAGAGGGGCAAAGGTTTAAAAGTAATATAAGGAAGTATTACTTTACTGAGAGAGTAGTGGATGCACGGAATAGCCTTCCTGCAGAAGTGGTAGCTGCAAATACAGTGAAGGGGTTTAAGCATGCATGGGATAGGCATAAGGCTATCCTTCATATAAGATAGGGCCAGGGACTATTAATAGGATTCAGATATATTGGGCAGACTAGATGGGCCAAATGGTTCTTATCTGCCGACACATTCTATGTTTCTATGTTTCTATGGGATCCCTGTTTCTGGGAGCTCCTACTAACACAGCCTACTCCAGCAGGGGGTGGCTCACACTGCCTAGAACTTTCCTTCCTCCCCTTGAAGTAGGATGTGGGAACATTCCACTCCTCCTCAGAAAGGGGGGAGCTAGCCTGGAATGGTCTATTCCAGCCTAGATATACTTAACTAGCTATGACCTGCTGCATACTGCTGCCACCTGCTGGTGTACATTGGGATTTACAGCATAAATACAAAACAGGCATAAAAAATATACATTTTTTGGCAAATACACAGTTAAATCACACAAGATGGTAATACACATTTACACTTAACATTATGAAGCAGGGGAACAGAAGTTTAGTGACATACTTCAGGATGTTACACTTCTTAACTATTTGGCAAATCTTCTTATGTTCAAGACTATAATTAGTAACAAAAACTGGGGCCCTATTCCGGGAGGCCCTACTAGACTTTGTAAAGGTACCTCTATTTCTACCATTAGGAAAAACCAAATCTGCCTGCAGTTTAGTTGATACGAGTGCCCTGGCTTGTTTCAAAAGATTAGCACTATAGCCAAGGACAGCTAAACAGTCCGTGGCCAGACTCAACTCTTCCTGAAAACCAACATCGCTAGAACAATTTCTTCTGAGGAGTATGAATTCGCCTCTAGGAATGCTACGAACAACACGAGCAGGATGGCATGATGAAGCAAAAAGCGTGCTGTTCCCAGCAGACTCTTTGCGGTAAGTATGGGTAATGATAGTAGATTCAGTGACATCACCCACCAAAGTAAGATCTAAAAATGAAATAGATGTAGAATCAAAATTAACTGTAAATTTCAAATTTAGTGAATTATTCAATAACTTCCCAAACAGTTGTACGGCAGCATGGTCACCTGACCAAATAAACAATAAATCGTCTATATAACGACCGTACCACTGTAGGGAAGCTACCCATACATTGTCTTCAGAGACGAGATATCGATGTTTCCACCACGCCATATAGATGTTTGCCATGGAAGGCATGTGGTCTATTGTATCACCTGCACGATATGTCGGTTGCAATATATAGGCTGCACTACTAATAGCCTTAAAACTAGAATCCGCAGACACATCTCTGATATTCCCCATGCGCTAACAAAAAATGTGTCTGCGGTCAGTTCACATTATGCGGCTTGTCATGCAGGAGATACTAGAGGTCTTATTGTGCAGGGGGTGGAAAGAGTTAATTATCCTAAACGTGGAGGAGACCATAGGAGGGCTCTTTTGAATAGAGAATCCTATTGGATTTTTTCTATGAACACCTGTGTACCAATGGGTCTAAATCGTAGACACGATCTTATATTGCATTACTGATCCTGATGCATTGTTTTTGGTTCTTAATACATGTTTTAGTGTCTCAGAGGTGGAGCTGTTGCTAATTATTTCCACCTGGCATGTTTGACCTGCCCTTTATTTAAGGTCAGAGTCTTACATTCCTTCTCTGTCATGAGTAAGGATCTGTATGGAATGATCTGAAATGCGTAGACTTGGATGTACATGTTGGATTTTAAAGCACTTATTTATTAAAGTCTACCACGTTGTTTGGAAGCTGGAGTCTACCTTTTCATTTGTATTTGCCTATCGCCTGGTTCCTGGCGTATGTCCGGGTCTTCCTTCAACATAGACCAGGTGAGCCTCAACACCCCTTTTCTACCAACTTCCAAGAAGGTACCTTTAACTTAATGTTTCTTGTGGACAGCCACACAGAATCACCCACTCTTAGGTTCAGACCACTCATACGTCTCTTGTCAGCCATACGTTTATACTTTTTGCCCATTTTCTTTTTTATTGTTTTGAATTTTCCGCCAAATAGATGACAACGAAGAGGAAAATCTTTCCTCTTCCGGTATACCAGAAGTCTCAGTACCAAAAAATGTGCCAAACTGCGGATGGAACCTATATGCTCCGAAAAACAGCGACTTATCAGTGGACTCCTGTCTATAGTTATTTATGGCAAATTCAGCCAACGACAAAAATGAAGACCACTCCTTCTGAATCTCCGAGACAAAACATCTCAAATAAGTCTCTAGATTCTGGTTAGTGTGTTCAGTCTGTCTGTTCGACTGAGGATGAAAAGCAGAAGAGAAGGACAATTGGACCCCCAGGCAAGTACAGAACGCCTTCCAGAATCTAGAAACAAACTGAGTCCTCCTATCAGACACCACATCAGAGGGGATAGCATGTAGTTTCACAATGTTATCAACAGACACTTGTGCGACAGTTTTAGCATTAGGTAGACCTGATAATGCTATAAAGTGCGACAGCTTGCTGAAGTGATCAACAACCACCAGAATCACAGTTTTCCCTGAGGAATTAGGCAAATCTGTGATAAAGTCCATGGACAAATGAGTCCACGGTTGGGACGGGATAGACAAGGGAAGTAGAGATCCTGAAGGCCGAGTATGTGTCTCCTTGGCATGCGCACAAGTCTCACAAGCTGACACATAGCCCTCAATACATTTACGCAATCCTGGCCACCAGAATCTCTGGGAAATGAGATCAACCATGGATCTGCTCCCAGGGTGTCCCGTAAGAACAGTACTGTGAGATTCTTGAAACACCTTGTGTCGTAGTTCCCTGGAGGACAAGAATCAGGTGGATCTCCCTGGGCCTCCAATACTTCTGCTTTAAGTTCGGGATAAAGGGGGGATACAACCACCCCATTAGCTAATATCGGGCCAGGATCCTCCGAATCACCCCCCCCTTCCCCCTGAGAAATCTACGCGACAAAGCGTCTGCTTTGACAATTTTAAACCCCAGGGCGATAGGTGACAACGAAATTAAATCTGGTAAAAAACAACGACCACCTGCCTGCTTTGGGTTCAGACGTTTAGTCGACTCCATATAAGCCAGATTTTGGTTATCAGCAATTAACGTAATGGGATGAATCACTCCTTCCAACCAATGACGCCATTCCTCAAAAGCCAACTTAATGGCCAGCAACTCTCTATTACCTACATCATAATCTCTTTCAGCAGTAGAGAGGTTTTTTTTAGATAAAAAAGCACATGGGCACCATTTGCTAGGAGAAGGACCCTGTGACAAGACTGCTCCAACTCCTACCTCGGATGCGTCAACTTCCACAATGTATGGCTGTGACACATCAGGTTGCACCAATATAGGAGCAGAAGAAAAACATTCCTTTACCGCTGAAAAGGCATGTAATGCCTCATCAGACCAGACTGCGAAATCCGCACCTTTCTTAGTCATATCTGTTAATCGTTTAACAACAGTCGAGTAATTCAAGATAAATTTACGGTAGTAGTTGGTGAACCCCAAAAATCGCATGAACGCTTTCAGATTTTCGGATCGATCCCAGTCCAACACAGCACAGACTTTTTCCGAATCCATACGAAAACCCGAAGATAAGAGTAGGTAACCCTGGAATTGCCCTTCTGGAACTGCAAATACTGTATACACTTCTCCATCTTAGCATACAATTTATTCTCCCTTAGGATCTGTAAGACCTGTCTCACATGATCCTGATGCTTCTCCATGTCGGGAAAATAAATTAAAATATCATCCAGATACACCACCACAAACCTGCCCACCAGATAATGAAAGATGTCATTGATGAAATGTTGAAAAACAGCAGGAGCATTGGTCAACCCCGAAAGGCATGACCAAATTCTCAAAATGACCTTCAGGGGTATTAAAGGACTTCCATTCGTCCTCCTCCTTGATCCTTACCAGATTATATGCCCCCCTCAAATCCAATTTAGAGAACACCTTGGCACCGACAATCTGATTGAACAAATCTGGGATCAAAGGAAGGGGATAGGGATCACGGACAGTAATGCGAATAAGCTCACGGAAGTCCAAACATGGCCTAAGAGTTCAGTTTTTTTTAACAAAGAAGAACCCTGCATCCACTGGTGATTTGGATGGTCTAATATGACCTTTAGTCAAACTCTCGGGGATATATTCTCTCATAGCTACTCTTTCGGGTTCAGACAGATTATACAACCGAGACTTGGGCAACTTAGCTCCGGGAATAAGGTTGATGGGGCAATCATACTCCCGATGTAGAGGTAACTCCTGGTCTCCACTTTCAGAGAATACATCCGAAAAATCCGAAATTAAAGAAGATACTATTTTAGTGGTTACAACAGAAAGCGACGTGCTAAGACATTGTCTATGCAAAAATCACTCTAATCAAGAATCTATCTCGCTTGCCAATCGATGGTAGAGTTATGTTTGGCTAACCACGGTAAACCTAGCACTAGGGGAGCAGGCAGACCCTCCAGCACAAAACATGAAATGGATTCTTGATGATAATCTCCCACCTTTAGGCGAATGTCCTGCACCATTTGTGACAAATACTTTTGTGAGAGTGGAGCGGAATCAATCACAAACACCGAAATATTTTTGTCTAATGCGCTTGTTGTCAAACCATGCATACGGACAAATTGGCCATCCACTAGGTTAACTCCTGCCCCACTGTCAATAAATACTTCAATTCCCACAGTTTTGGAGTCTAGCACCACCTTGGCAGGCAGAAGAAATCAGAGACTACCAGTAAATGACAAAAGTACATTCTCAGATTCCCCACCCACACAACCAAGAGTGAGAAGAGAACTAAACACATAATTTTTTTTCCCCTTTTTCACCTTGACGTTTAACATAAGGACATACGTTAACAGAATGTCCCCCTTTACCACAGAAAAAGCAGAATTTTTTCTTAACCCTAACGTTTTTATTACCACATCCAGGAGTGACTTCCCCAACTGCATTGGCTCATCATCAGACATGAGCTCAAGTGCCTCCCTACCCAAATAGTCGGAAGAGGCTGCCTCCCCATATGATAGTGCGTCCCGAGCGAGAGGAACCTTAGATCTCTCCCTCAGGCGTCTATCAATACGTACAGCCAGAGACATGGCTGCCTCCAATAACTCTGGATATCCGTGAAATGACAATGCGTCCTTCAGGTTCTTGGATAACCCTTGACAGAATTGACTACGGAGGGCTGGGTCATTCCACTCAGTATCAGTTGCCCATCTCCTAAATTCAGAGCAATAGGACTCAGCAGAATGCTCTCCCTGCCGTAAACCACGCAACTTAGTCTCGGCCAGGGAGACCTGATCTGGGTCATCGTAGATAAGTCCCAGAGCTCTGAAAAATTCATATACCGACCGGAGGGATTGTGATCCGGTCGGCAAAGAAAAAGCCCAAGACTTAGCGCCTCCCTGAACCGAACAAAGTTGTCACTTCCCCCGGAAAACCTATCCAGGAGAGCGACCTTAGGTTCCGGGCAGGCCTGGTTCCCGCTGCTGGAAGCCAACACCTGTGGTCTCTGAAACTGTGAAACGGCCGTGCGGAGGTCAGCCACCTCCAAAGACAGTCCCTGCATACGATTGACCAGTGCAGAAACAGTATCCATTACACCAGGGGTCTCCAAACCCCGGCCCGCGGGCCACATCCGGCCCGCTTGTGCGTTCGATCCGGCCCGCCCGCAGCTGGCAGGTTGCAGGAACCAAATCCGCACAACCGCCCATGCTGTCACGCTTGTGTTGTGTGTTCGATTCCGCGCCCGCCCGCAGCTGACAGGTTGCAGGAACGAAAGCCGCACAACCGCCCATGCTGTCACGCTGTGCTTTTTGATTGGCTGCTGGGACCGCCGATGTCCCGGCAACCAGTGACGTCACAGGTGCGGCACCTCCCCTCTTCCCGCCCGCTGTTTGAAATAACAAATCCACGTGTGTAGCAGCGGGCGGGAGTCGGGACTCAGGAGTCCAAGAAGAAAAAAAAAAGAAGAGGAGCAGAAGCCGGCTACAGCGGAGGCAAGTGTTGCACAACGCTGATGGGGACACAATGGGGAACGCTGACATTGCTGTGCTGCGCTGATGGGGACACAAGCTGCTGAGGACACATACTGATGGGGATATTGCTGTGCTGCTGGGGACACTGCTGATGGGGACTTTGCTGTGCTGATGGGGACATTGCTGTTCTGATGGGGACACCGTTGATGAGGACACAGGTGTCCCCATCAATGGTGTCCCCATCAGCACAGCAATGTCCCCATCAGAGGTGTCCCCATCAGCGATGATGGGCACACTGCTGATGGGGACAATTCTGTTCTGATGGGGACATTGCTGGGGACACCGCTGTTTGGCACACTGCTGATGGGGACATGGGTGTCCACATCAATGGTGTCCCCATCAGGATAGCAATGTCCCCATCAGCGGTAACCCCATAATCGATGTCCCCATCAGCACAGCAATGTCCCCATCAGAGGTGTCCCCATCAGCGGTGATGGGGACACATGCTGCTGGGGACACCGCTGACAGGGACATTGCTGTGCTGATGGGGATGTTGCGGTGGACACTGCTGATGGGGACATTGCTGTTCTGATGGGACATTGCTGGGGACACCGCTGATGGGGACATGGGTATCCCCATCAGCGGTGACCCATCATCGGTTTCCACATCAGCACAGCGGCGTCCCCATCAGCAATGATGGGGACGCTGCTAATGTGGAAACTGCTGATGTGAACATTGCTGTGCTGATGGGGACATTGCTGAGGACACCGCTGATTGGCACACTGCTGATGGGGACAAAGGTGTCCCCATCAATGGTGTCCCCATCAGTACAGCAATGTCCCCATCAGCGTCCCCATTCTGATGGGGACATTGCTGTTCTGATGGGGACACCACTGATAGGGACACGGGTGTCCCCATCAACCGCGTCCCCAAAGGCAGTGTCCCCATCAGTGGTGTCCCCATCAGCTGCTAATGGGGACTCCGCTGATGGGGACATTGCTGTTCTGATGGGGACATCATTAATGGGGACATTGCTGTGCTGATGCTGACATTGCTGTTCTGATGGGGACATTGCTGTTCTGATTTGGCCATTGCTGTTCTGATGGGGACACCGCTGATAGGGACACGGGTGTCCCCATCAATGGTGTCCCCATCAGCCGCGTCCCCAACAGCAGTGTCCCCATCAGTGGTGGCCCCTATCAGCTGCTAATGGGGACTCCGCTGATGGGGACATTGCTGTTCTGATGGGGACATCGTTGATGGGGACATTGCTGTGCTTAAGGGTGACACGGCTGATGGGGACATTGCTGTGCTGATGCTGACATTGCTGTGCTGATGCTGACATTGCTGTGCTGATGCTGACATTGCTGTGCTGATGGGGACATTGCTGTGCTGATGGGGACATTGTTGTGCTGATGCTGACATTGCTGTGCTGATGCTGACATTGCTGTGCTGATGCTGACATTGCTGTGCTGATGGGGACATTGCTGTGCTGATGGGGACATTGCTGTGCTGATGGGGACATTGCTGTGCTGATGGGGACATTGCTGTGCTGATGGGGACATTGTTGTGCTGATGCTGACATTGCTGTGCTGATGCTGACATTGCTGTGCTGATGCTGACATTGCTGTGCTGATGGGGACATTGCTGTGCTGATGGGGACATTGCTGTGCTGATGGGGACATTGCTGTGCTGATGGGGACATTGCTGTGCTGATGGGGACATTGCTGTGCTGATGGGGACATTTTTGTGCTGATGGGGACACCGCTGATAGGGACACGGGTGTCTTTGCGTTGTTTTGCTAAAGTTTTTTCTCTTTTGTTCTCAGTCATATCATGCTGATTACAAAAACGATCCATGTAAAATATATACATTTAATTTAATACATAATTGATTTTTTTTTCCGGCCCCCGAATACTTGTAAAATCTTCAATGTGGCCCTCCTGTTGAAAAGTTTGGAGACCCCTGCATTACACTAACTGACACAAACAAAATTATGTTTTTTTGACGGTTGATAATGTCACAAGTAATGGAGAGGGGAAAACACCAGATAACACACAGAAGGAAATAGACAGGAGTCTAGACCTCAAAGCAAAGGGAGAGGGATGGTGACCTCCAAGAAATCCCTTGACCTCTCCCTGACTCCTGCCAAGGTTTCTCCCAGAACCTTAGCCCTGGATACCCTGGAAAGCCCTAGGAGTGGTGGCAGGGAATGAGAGTATAAGACTACTGGTTCATTCCCCGATGAAGGAACCAGCATCTCCCTGAGGCCTAGAAACACAAACACAAGCAAACAACATAATGCAAAACAAAATGCACTTAGCTTAAAGAAGAATGGAGGAGCAGGAGATCCAAAGGAACAACACACCAGGTCAACCAACTCCAGCAGGAAATATCAACCTCATGGAAAGCAGTGTGAGTCAGAACTAAATAGAGCCTCAGTAATGACCACAAGCTGCACCTCACATATGGAATCAGTGCTCCCGTTGAAGGGGAGGTAGTCCCAAACACAGTATCTATTTTTTAATTGTCGCTGCCGGGTCTGAAACCAACAACCTTTTGCACTGAAGGCAAAGACTGTAACCACTGAGCTATAGGGTTCAATGTTAGTAAATGGAAGATGTTCTATGGCTAAAAATGTCAGTAGTATTTTTCCCAGGTATAATGTACCCAGATGTACAATGTATTGGTATGTGCTGATACATCTCTATATATACACCAGGACGTTGTATGGTAGTTATATATATAGAGAGAGCGATCTTGAATAGCCGCAGAAGTGGAAGTTGCAAGGGAGGAGAGGGCTGAAAAGAAGTTGCAGGGAAGGGCTATCAAAAATTTGCTGTGGGCCAGTCATTTCTAGTTACGCCACTGACTATAAGGCCTCATGCACACAAATGTATCTGTTTTGCAGTCCACAAACCCTGGAACCTAAAAATACTGATACCGTCCATGTGCTGTCCGTATCTGTATGTCCGGTCAGCAAATTACAGAACATGTCCTATTCTGATCCGTAAAATGGACCCACAAAAATAATAAGTATGGCACACAGATGGCCGTGGGTTCTATATCCGGCAGAGACAACTTTAAAATACAGACTTAATAAATGTTAAATACACAACATGAAAAAAATAGGTTATTTAGATTCCAGAACATTGTATATGTGAATACATAATAAATCGGGAAAATACAAAGGAGTGTCTCCAACTGGGAAAAAATATGTTACTTAATTTACTGCCCTGTGCCTTTGCCGTTCCGATGGTGCTAGGATCCCTGCTACCCTCCATTGCTTGCTCCTGTCTTGACGTGGCAGGAAATAGCTGTGAAAGTGGCCAATCACCGGTGGTAATTATGACCTGCCTCAGCCAGTGAGCCACAGTCACAGCCATTCACTGCTATGTCAAGACAGGAGCAGGTGGTGGAGACCAACCAGTCCTTGGCTCTGTCAGAATGGCAGCGGCGGGGGAATCAGTGAGGTGAGTATAAATCGCTTTTATTTTTTTTAATACCATTTGCTGCCAGGAGAACTCTTTTTGCTTTGGTTGGAATACCTCTTTAAATACCCTCCATTTACTGTCACAAATGTTGAAGTGTGTATAGGTGGCTTTCATAGAGCTGTACTGTAGACGTACCTCCTCAAATTTTTAATCTTTTAAATCTGATGCTACTAATTTAATGTAATATAATTTTTATGGAGAAAAAAATGCATAGCTAATGCTTTAAAGGATGTTCCGCTTTAAAGGATATACCATAAACAGCTAAGACAGCTAAGACCTGTCCTAGGTTGCTAATACGGCTTATATGTTTATACAGCTGGACCTGCCAATAACCTTAATACAGTTTACATGTTTATATGTTAAAGACGAAAGCAGAGTTATTTACTGTGACTTCATGTTTTTGGATGTCATATAACAGTTATATATATTGTGTTCACAGAAGCAGAAAAGATAATATGCCTTTAAGATTCATTATATGAATGTAAGATAAGCTCAATGACACAGCAGACACAACAGAAAGCATAAAGTTAAACTCTTACTACCCAGAAGTCTTGACCAATTACAGCCAGCCTCACACTGAGCAGGAGTCTTGGACAATCACAGCCAATCTTACACTCAGCCTGTGTGGGAAATCCCCTGCTAGAGTTATTATACACCAGAAAGAGGAGCTGAACAGACACACAGTTCCAGTCAGAGTTCAGTTTTATGGAAGCAAGAGGCCAAAATAGGTATTTAAAACAGTTATATAATGTCCCTATTGTTAATGTAGTGATTAGAACTGTATACTTAACCAGTTATATGTATGTTTACTTACAGTTCCACCAAATTGCAACCAAATTGCAAATTACGAACTGCTCATACCAGATCATACTAAGTCAGTGAAAGTAAACTGCAAACCAAGTTGAGCAAGTAGAACTATTGGTTAAACCTCAGATATACCTCTCAAAGAGATCATAAAGTGCTTAAATAACTTAAACTGAGAGGGGGCATACTAAAAGGAATGACAGAGTGGAATGCCCATAGACTTTAACAGAAAAGTGGAATGCCCTTAGAGAATAATGGACCCGAGTGGAATGCCCATAGAGAATAATGGAAATGTAATATTTGAATTAGAGACAAAACCATTTGACATATTTAATAATTATTTAGCAGACATACTCTCAGTGGGATTATTTAATGTTCAGATTAAGTGGAATTATCACTGTTTTCTGCAGAATGACGAGGATGAATGACACAATGGAATGCCCATAGACTATAATGGGAAATAAAATATGACTTTATTTGCAGGTAAATCTGTGTTATGTAGGAAATTAACCTTTACCGCGAGTGCTCCCTGGGTCGAGTAGCATATTGTAAAATGAAAATTACCTTGGATTATAACTGTTTTCTATAGAATGCAAAGGGGAATGACATAATGGAATGCCCATAGACTATAATGGGAGGCAAAATTTGATTTGGAGTCTGAACTAGAGATGGCCTTGTGGTTCGCACGACAGTCGGTTTGCGGCGAACTTTGACCGTTCGCGATTCGCCGAACATGCGAACATATGGAGATATTCGCGTCCGCCATGTCCTGTCACATTGTGAAGAACTTTGACTCATGACACATCCATCAGGTGGTACAGGACAGCCAATTGAGACGTTTCAGCCCATGGACATACCCCCTACCCGATCTGGCCGCCATTTTACATTCAGTCTTTTGTCAGTGTAGGGAAAGGTTGCTGTGTGGAGCAGGGACAGACTGTTAGCGACAAAAACGCTATCAAATAGGTCCACAAAAGTCCTTTTAAGGACTGGTATAGGTGTACTATTGATAGGTGTGCAGTACAGAGGGGTGTAATACACTTATAATATACTAACATAGAAAGCATATTATAGTAGATTTGTATTGTGCAGCAGTGGTGAGCGTTTCTGCAGCGATACTGCAGCTACACAGAGTGCCAAACGCATTTAGTAAAAATAATTATAACTGGTGTGATATACCAGTCGCCCCCCAAAAAAAACTGATAGAAGCGGGGGTGTTATATACCAATTATATATTTTCTATATAGTGCATTTGTTTTCTGTTTTGCTGCATTCCCTCTGCTACACACAGTGACAAACGGTACTGGAAAAAATAATTATAACTGGTGTGATATACCAGTCGCCCCCCCAAAAGAACTATTTTGCGCATGCGCGTACGCAAAATTTATATTGTCGATATTTCGCATTGAAAAAAATAATGAATGGAGATCGCAAATTTGAATAATACATCTGGTATGTCACGGTCCATGTTGTGGGACTATTTGTGCACTTCTAGTAATTATTTCTTGGCTGCAAATATGAGGTGAAGGTTTTTCAGGTTCGCCTGCCATTAAAATGAATGGGACCTGCCGCGAACTTGCGGTTCGTGAACATTTGATCACAATCGCGTTTGCGAACCGTCCCGGGACGATGTTCGTCCATCACTAGCCTGAATCATTTAACATATCAAGTAAATCATTAGCAGGCTTACTCGTCAAGTTCAGTGTGATTATTTAAAATTGAGATTAAGTGGCATTATCATTGGTTTCTATGAAATGACAAGGGGAATGACACAATGGAATGCCTATAGACTATAATGGAAAGTAAAATAGGAGTTTATTTGCAGGTAAATCTGTGTTATGTAGGAAATTAACCTTTACCGCAAGTGCTCCCTGGGTAGAGTAGCATATTGTAAAATGAAAATTACCTTGGATTATAACCGTTTTCTATAGAATGACTGAACACAACGTAAAATCTACAGCATCAAATATATGCAGGATACAGTACATTTGAATACACCCTTAAGGTAGGGTCACACTGAGCGCATACGCAACGTATTTTAGGCTGCGAGAAATGTGCCGGACAGCGGGAAATACACTGCGTATGTGCTAGGAGCAGACACACAGGGCTTTCCCTCCGCGGCACTGTGTGTGCAGTAAGGTTCGGAAGCGGGCCAAGCGCACCGACGTAACTGTGACGCGCAGGGCCACCTCCAAACCTCACTGCAGACACAGCGGAGAAAAGCCCTATGTGTCTGCTCCTAGCGCATACACAGCGTATTTTCTGCTGCCCGGAACATTTCTCGCAGCGTCAAATATGCTGCGTATGCGCTCAGTGTGACCCTACCCTTAATTTGTAAAAAAAAAAAAAAAGCCTCTGAAAAATTTATGAAGTAATCTGTTTGGTTGCTATGGGCAACTGTCAGCTGTTCCTCTGTACAGATTTTGATAAATCTCCCCCTATGTTTTTAGGTTTAGCAATTTGTTGCAACATTGTTCTTGGTTTGTTCACCCTTTTCTCTGACAATGTACTTTGCTACTTCATACACTCCCCTATGGCGCTGCCTTTGTTTACCACTACGTTCTTTTTTTGTCTCGGAGTGTCATGTTTTTCCTGCTGTAACAGAAATGTCGATGTTTATTTGTATACTTTTTATTTTGACCCCTCCCCACTTGCCATCCCTTCTTTTTTTTTGCCTCCCTCCTATTTTTGATAGAGCTGCAATACCACACACAACCTGAGGACAGGTGTGGTGCTGTTTTTGGAAGAAAACTGTAGTTTTTCTAATCCTGGATTACCCCTTTAAATAAGAAAAAATTTAAATAAAATAAGTATTTACACAATTTCTATAAACTTGTCAGTTTTCATTCTCAGTAATACCAACATACTATAGGAGTTTCTTCAGTTCCCCCCTACATTTTATGAGTAAAATTCTGCTCAGGAATTACACTTGGAAATTTTGATGCAGCAGAGCCCCATTGCAATCAATGGGATTCCGCTGCACAGTGCACACTACAGAATCTCAGCCGTGAAGCTTTCCACTGAAATTTCCCTGTCGAAAGAATGAACATGTTCATTCTTTCAGCGGAATACTGAGCGGAATGCACTGCCAGCTATAAGTAACGGCAATGGCTGCGCTGCCCAAGCACCGACTAAATCAGTTGGGGCAGGACACATTTGGAATTTCCGAACTGAATTTCTCTGCTTGGAAATTCAGTAGTGTGCATGGACCCGTAGTTGCCCCCATGTATCCTCCACCCCAAAATCAGAGCCCATTCCTAGTCCTGGGCCTATAGTTGGTGAGGGGGAGGAAAGTTGTTGTGTCTTTAGTTCAAAAATTCAATTTCCATTATTCTCTAGGGTTATTCCACTTCCCATTATACCCTTTGAATCACCTTTCATCTCCAATTTATTATTTGCCACTGAATTTGGAGATTATGTCTGCTACATATTTATTTCATATGTTGAATGGTTCACACTCCAAATCACATTTTACTTCCCATTATTCTGTATTGGCATTCCATTCTGTCATTCACATGTTATTCCATAGAAAACAGCTTTAATCCCAGATAGTTTTAAATTTACAATGTGCTACTCTACCCAGGGAACACTTGCGGTAAAGGTTAATTTCCTACATGACACAGATTTACCTGCAAATGAGCTCATAGTTTACTTCCCATTATAGTCTATAGGCATTCCATTGTGTCATTCCCTTTGTCATTTCATAAAAACCAATGATAATCCCACTTAATCTCAATTTTAATAATCCCACTGAATTTGAAGAGTAAGCCTGCTAAAGATTTACTTGATATGTTAAATGGTTCAGACATAAAGTCACATTTTACTACCCATTATAGTCTATGGGCATTCCATTATGTCACTCACCTTTGCTTTCATTAGAAGACATTTATATTCCAAGATAATTTTCATTTTACAATATGCTACTCTACCCAGGGAACATTTGCGGTAAAGGTTAATTTCATACATAGCACAGATTTACCTGCAAATTAACTCATAGTTTACTTCCCATTATAGTCTATAGGCATTCCATTGTGTCATTCCTCTTGTCATTTCATAGAAACCTATGATAATCCCACTTAATCTCAATTTTAAATAATCCCACTGAATTTGAAGAGTAAGCCTGCTAAAGATTTACTTGATATGTTGAATGATTCAGACTAGGGATGAGTGAACCCGAACTGTATAGTGCGGGTTCGTACCGAATTTTGGGGTGTCCGTGACACGGACCCGAACCCGAACATTTTCGTAAAAGTTCGGGTTTGGTGTTCGGCGCTTTCTTGGCGCTTTTTGAAAGGCTGCAAAGCAGCCAATCAACAAGCGTCATACTACTTGCCCCAAGAGGCCATCACAGCCATGCCTACTATTGGCATGGCTGTGATTGGCCAGTGCACCATGTGACCCAGCCTCTATTTAAGCTGGAGTCACGTAGCGCCGCACGTCACTCTGCTATGATCAGTATAGGGAGAGGTTGCAGCTGCGACGTTAGGGCGAGATTAGGCAGATTAACTCCTCCAAAAGACTTCATTCTGTGATCGATCTGCAGCTGTGGATCATTGAAGTGCTATTATTGACTTGCTCACTTTTTTGAGGCTGCCCAGAGCGTTTTTAGATCACTTTTTTTCTGGGGTGATCGGCGGCCATTTTGTGACTTGTGGTGCGCCAGAACGAGCTATCACCAAGTGTATTTAACCATCGATAGTGTGGTTATTTTGTGCTATATCCTACATCAGCTGCAGGCTGAGCCTGTGTCACCAAAGTGCATTTAACCATCAACAGTCTGGTTATTTTTTGGCCATATACTACATCAGCTGCAGGCTGAGCCTGTTTCACCCAAGTGCATTTAACCATCAACAGTCTGATTATTTTTTGGCCATATACTACATCAGCTGCAGGCTGAGCCTGTGTCACCCAAGTGCATTTAACCATCAACAGTGTGGTTATTTTTTGGCCATATATTACATCAGGGGCAAGTTGAGCCTGTCACCCAGCGCCTAAAAAATAGACCTGACATTTCTATTCAACCAAATCTGCACAGTTTTAGCTGGTCAAGTTATTTGTAGTGACCGTCAAAGCAGACTTTTTGTTCTGGGTTGAAAAAGCATTCCCAAATTTGCCATTCTGAAAATAACTAGTTTGTGGTATTTCAGGCCTACTTGAAATCTATCCCAAAAAGAAAATCTTACATTGAAGTTATTGATAGTATCATTCAGAAAAACCTAAGACACACTCTAGCGTGCTGATAGAAGTGTCATTCTGTGATTAAACCTATAACTGTCACACAGCGCAAAAAAAAACAGGTCTCACATCTCTATTCAACCAAATCTGCACAGTTTTAGCTGGTCAAGTTATTTGTAGTGACCGTCAAAGCAGACTTTTTGTTCTGGGTTGAAAAAGCATTCCCAAATTTGCCATTCTGAAAATAACTAGTTTGTGGTATTTCAGGCCTACTTGAAATCTATCCCAAAAAGAAAATCTTACATTGAAGTTATTGATAGTATCATTCAGAAAAACCTAAGACACACGCTAGCGTGCTGATAGAAGTGTCATTCTGTGATTAAACCTATAACTGTCACACAGCGCAAAAAAAAACAGGTCTCACATCTCTATTCAACCAAATCTGCACAGTTTTAGCTGGTCAAGTTTTTTGTAGTGACCGTCAAAGCAGACTTTTTGTTCTGGGTTGAAAAAGCATTCCCAAATTTGCCATTCTGAAAATAACTAGTTTGTGGTATTTCAGGCCTACTTGAAATCTATCCCAAAAAGAAAATCTTACATTGAAGTTATTGATAGTATCATTCAGAAAAACCTAAGACACACGCTAGCGTGCTGATAGAAGTGTCATTCTGTGATTAAACCTATAACTGTCACACAGCGCAAAAAAAAACAGGTCTCACATCTCTATTCAACCAAATCTGCACAGTTTTAGCTGGTCAAGTTTTTTGTAGTGACCGTCAAAGCAGACTTTTTGTTCTGGGTTGAAAAAGCATTCCCAAATTTGCCATTCTGAAAATAACTAGTTTGTGGTATTTCAGGCCTACTTGAAATCTATCCCAAAAAGAAAATCTTACATTGAAGTTATTGATAGTATCATTCAGAAAAACCTAAGACACACACTAGCGTGCTGATAGAAGTGTCATTCTGTGAGTAAACCTATACCTGTCACACAGCGCAAAAAAAAACAGGTCTCACATCTCTATTCAACCAAATCTGCACAGTTTTAGCTGGTCAAGTTATTTGTAGTGACCGTCAAAGCAGACTTTTTGTTCTGGGTTGAAAAAGCATTCCCAAATTTGCCATTCTGAAAATAACTAGTTTGTGGTATTTCAGGCCTACTTGAAATCTATCCCAAAAATAAAATCTTACATTGAAGTTATTGATAGTATCATTCAGAAAAACCTAAGACACACGCTAGCGTGCTGATAGAAGTGTCATTCTGTGATTAAACCTATAACTGTCACACAGCGCAAAAAAAAACAGGTCTCACATCTCTATTCAACCAAATCTGCACAGTTTTAGCTGGTCAAGTTTTTTGTAGTGACCGTCAAAGCAGACTTTTTGTTCTGGGTTGAAAAAGCATTCCCAAATTTGCCATTCTGAAAATAACTAGTTTGTGGTATTTCAGGCCTACTTGAAATCTATCCCAAAAAGAAAATCTTACATTGAAGTTATTGATAGTATCATTCAGAAAAACCTAAGACACACGCTAGCGTGCTGATAGAAGTGTCATTCTGTGATTAAACCTATAACTGTCACACAGCGCAAAAAAAAACAGGTCTCACATCTCTATTCAACCAAATCTGCACAGTTTTAGCTGGTCAAGTTTTTTGTAGTGACCGTCAAAGCAGACTTTTTGTTCTGGGTTGAAAAAGCATTCCTAAATTTGCCATTCTGAAAATAACTAGTTTGTGGTATTTCAGGCCTACTTGAAATCTATCCCAAAAAGAAAATCTTACATTGAAGTTATTGATAGTATCATTCAGAAAAACCTAAGACACACGCTAGCGTGCTGATAGAAGTGTCATTCTGTGAGTAAACCTATACCTGTCACACAGCGCAAAAAAAAACAGGTCTCACATCTCTATTCAACCAAATCTGCACAGTTTTAGCTGCTCAAGTTATTTGTAGTGACCGTCAAAGCAGACTTTTTGTTCTGGGTTGAAAAAGCATTCCCAAATTTGCCATTCTGAAAATAACTAGTTTGTGGTATTTCAGGCCTACTTGAAATCTATCCCAAAAAGAAAATCTTACATTGAAGTTATTGATAGTATCATTCAGAAAAACCTAAGACACACGCTAGCGTGCTGATAGAAGTGTCATTCTGTGATTAAACCTATAACTGTCACACAGCGCAAAAAAAAACAGGTCTCACATCTCTATTCAACCAAATCTGCACAGTTTTAGCTGGTCAAGTTTTTTGTAGTGACCGTCAAAGCAGACTTTTTGTTCTGGGTTGAAAAAGCATTCCCAAATTTGCCATTCTGAAAATAACTAGTTTGTGGTATTTCAGGCCTACTTGAAATCTATCCCAAAAAGAAAATCTTACATTGAAGTTATTGATAGTATCATTCAGAAAAACCTAAGACACACGCTAGCGTGCTGATAGAAGTGTCATTCTGTGATTAAACCTATAACTGTCACACAGCGCAAAAAAAAACAGGTCTCACATCTCTATTCAACCAAATCTGCACAGTTTTAGCTGGTCAAGTTTTTTGTAGTGACCGTCAAAGCAGACTTTTTGTTCTGGGTTGAAAAAGCATTCCCAAATTTGCCATTCTGAAAATAACTAGTTTGTGGTATTTCAGGCCTACTTGAAATCTATCCCAAAAAGAAAATCTTACATTGAAGTTATTGATAGTATCATTCAGAAAAACCTAAGACACACACTAGCGTGCTGATAGAAGTGTCATTCTGTGAGTAAACCTATACCTGTCACACAGCGCAAAAAAAAACAGGTCTCACATCTCTATTCAACCAAATCTGCACAGTTTTAGCTGGTCAAGTTATTTGTAGTGACCGTCAAAGCAGACTTTTTGTTCTGGGTTGAAAAAGCATTCCCAAATTTGCCATTCTGAAAATAACTAGTTTGTGGTATTTCAGGCCTACTTGAAATCTATCCCAAAAAGAAAATCTTACATTGAAGTTATTGATAGTATCATTCAGAAAAACCTAAGACACACGCTAGCGTGCTGATAGAAGTGTCATTCTGTGATTAAACCTATAACTGTCACACAGCGCAAAAAAAAACAGGTCTCACATCTCTATTCAACCAAATCTGCACAGTTTTAGCTGGTCAAGTTTTTTGTAGTGACCGTCAAAGCAGACTTTTTGTTCTGGGTTGAAAAAGCATTCCCAAATTTGCCATTCTGAAAATAACTAGTTTGTGGTATTTCAGGCCTACTTGAAATCTATCCCAAAAAGAAAATCTTACATTGAAGTTATTGATAGTATCATTCAGAAAAACCTAAGACACACGCTAGCGTGCTGATAGAAGTGTCATTCTATGATTAAACCTATAACTGTCACACAGCGCAAAAAAAAACAGGTCTCACATCTCTATTCAACCAAATCTGCACAGTTTTAGCTGCTCAAGTTATTTGTAGTGACCGTCAAAGCAGACTTTTTGTTCTGGGTTGAAAAAGCATTCCCAAATTTGCCATTCTGAAAATAACTAGTTTGTGGTATTTCAGGCCTACTTGAAATCTATCCCAAAAAGAAAATCTTACATTGAAGTTATTGATAGTATCATTCAGAAAAACCTAAGACACACGCTAGCGTGCTGATAGAAGTGTCATTCTGTGATTAAACCTATAACTGTCACACAGCGCAAAAAAAAACAGGTCTCACATCTCTATTCAACCAAATCTGCACAGTTTTAGCTGGTCAAGTTTTTTGTAGTGACCGTCAAAGCAGACTTTTTGTTCTGGGTTGAAAAAGCATTCCCAAATTTGCCATTCTGAAAATAACTAGTTTGTGGTATTTCAGGCCTACTTGAAATCTATCCCAAAAAGAAAATCTTACATTGAAGTTATTGATAGTATCATTCAGAAAAACCTAAGACACACGCTAGCGTGCTGATAGAAGTGTCATTCTGTGATTAAACCTATAACTGTCACACAGCGCAAAAAAAAACCAGGTCTCACATCTCTATTCAACCAAATCTGCACAGTTTTAGCTGGTCAAGTTTTTTGTAGTGACCGTCAAAGCAGACTTTTTGTTCTGGGTTGAAAAAGCATTCCCAAATTTGCCATTCTGAAAATAACTAGTTTGTGGTATTTAAGGCCTACTTGAAATCTATCCCAAAAAGAAAATCTTATATTGAAGTTATTGATAGTATCATTCAGAAAAACCTAAGACACACACTAGCGTGCTGATAGAAGTGTCATTCTGTGAGTAAACCTATACCTGTCACACAGCGCAAAAAAAAACAGGTCTCACATCTCTATTCAACCAAATCTGCACAGTTTTAGCTGGTCAAGTTATTTGTAGTGACCGTCAAAGCAGACTTTTTGTTCTGGGTTGAAAAAGCATTCCCAAATTTGCCATTCTGAAAATAACTAGTTTGTGGTATTTCAGGCCTACTTGAAATCTATCCCAAAAAGAAAATCTTACATTGAAGTTATTGATAGTATCATTCAGAAAAACCTAAGACACACGCTAGCGTGCTGATAGAAGTGTCATTCTGTGATTAAACCTATAACTGTCACACAGCGCAAAAAAAAACAGGTCTCACATCTCTATTCAACCAAATCTGCACAGTTTTAGCTGGTCAAGTTTTTTGTAGTGACCGTCAAAGCAGACTTTTTGTTCTGGGTTGAAAAAGCATTCCCAAATTTGCCATTCTGAAAATAACTAGTTTGTGGTATTTCAGGCCTACTTGAAATCTATCCCAAAAAGAAAATCTTACATTGAAGTTATTGATAGTATCATTCAGAAAAACCTAAGACACACGCTAGCGTGCTGATAGAAGTGTCATTCTGTGATTAAACCTATAACTGTCACACAGCGCAAAAAAAAACAGGTCTCACATCTCTATTCAACCAAATCTGCACAGTTTTAGCTGGTCAAGTTTTTTGTAGTGACCGTCAAAGCAGACTTTTTGTTCTGGGTTGAAAAAGCATTCCTAAATTTGCCATTCTGAAAATAACTAGTTTGTGGTATTTCAGGCCTACTTGAAATCTATCCCAAAAAGAAAATCTTACATTGAAGTTATTGATAGTATCATTCAGAAAAACCTAAGACACACGCTAGCGTGCTGATAGAAGTGTCATTCTGTGAGTAAACCTATACCTGTCACACAGCGCAAAAAAAAACAGGTCTCACATCTCTATTCAACCAAATCTGCACAGTTTTAGCTGCTCAAGTTATTTGTAGTGACCGTCAAAGCAGACTTTTTGTTCTGGGTTGAAAAAGCATTCCCAAATTTGCCATTCTGAAAATAACTAGTTTGTGGTATTTCAGGCCTACTTGAAATCTATCCCAAAAAGAAAATCTTACATTGAAGTTATTGATAGTATCATTCAGAAAAACCTAAGACACACGCTAGCGTGCTGATAGAAGTGTCATTCTGTGATTAAACCTATAACTGTCACACAGCGCAAAAAAAAACAGGTCTCACATCTCTATTCAACCAAATCTGCACAGTTTTAGCTGGTCAAGTTATTTGTAGTGACCGTAAAAGCAGACTTTTTGTTCTGGGTTGAAAAAGCATTCCCAAATTTGCCATTCTCAAAATAACTAGTTTGTGGTATTTGAGGCCTACTTGAAATCTATCCCAAAAAGAAAAACTTACATTGAAGGTATTGATAGTGTCATTCAGAAAAACCTAAGACACACGCTAGCGTGCTGATAGAAGTGTCATTCTGTGATTAAACCTATAACTGTCACACAGCGCAAAAAAAAAACAGGTCTCACATCTCTATTCAACCAAATCTGCACAGTTTTAGCTGGTCAAGTTATTTGTAGTGACTGTAAAAGCAGACTTTTTGTTCTGGGTTGAAAAAGCATTCCCAAATTTGCCATTCTCAAAATTGTGGTGAACGGGAACAATGAGGAAAACATCTAATAAGGGACGCGGACGTGGACATGGTCGTGGTGGTGATAGTGGACCCTCTGGTGCTGGGAGAGGACGTGGCCGTTCTGCCACAGCCACACGTCCTAGTGAACCAACTACCTCAGGTCCCAGTAGCCAGCAGAATTTACAGCGATATTTGGTGGGGCCCAATGCCGTTCTAAGGATGGTAAGGCCTGAGCAGGTACAGGCATTAGTCAATTGGGTGGCCGACAGTGGATCCAGCACGTTCACATTATCTCCCACCCAGTCTTCTGCAGAAAGCTCACAGATGGCGCATGAAAACCAAGCCCATCGGTCTGTCACATCACCCCCATGCATATCAGGGAAACTGTCTGAGCCTCAAGTTATGCAGCAGTCTCTTATGCTGTTTGAAGACTCTGCTGCCAGGGTTTCCCAAGGGCATCCACCTAGCCCTTCCCCAGGGGTGGAAGAGATAGAATGCACTAACGCACAACCACTTATTTTTCCTGATGATGAGGACATGGGAATACCGACTCAGCACATCTCTGATGATGACGAAACACAGGTGCCAACTGCTGCGTCTTTCTGCAGTGTGCAGACTGAACAGGAGGTCAGGGATCAAGACTGGGTGGAAGACGATGCAGGGGACGATGAGGTCCTAGACCCCACATGGAATGAAGGTCGTGCCACTGACTTTCACAGTTCGGAGGAAGAGGCAGTGGTGAAACCGAGCCAACAGCGTAGCAAAAGAGGGAGCAGTGGGAAAAATCAGAACACCCGCCGCCAAGAGACTCCGCCTGCTACTGACCGCCGCCATCTGGGACCGAGCACCCCAAAGGCAGCTTCAAGGAGTTCCCTGGCATGGCACTTCTTCAAACAATGTGCTGACGACAAGACCCGAGTGGTTTGCACGCTGTGCCATCAGAGCCTGAAGCGAGGCATTAACGTTCTGAACCTTAGCACAACCTGCATGACCAGGCACCTGCATGCAAAGCATGAACTGCAGTGGAGTAAACACCTTAAAAACAAGGAAGTCACTCAGGCTCCCCCTGCTACATCTTCTGCTGCTGCCGCCTCGGCCTCTTCTGCTGCTGCTGCCGCCGCCTCGGCCTCTTCCTCCGCCTCTGGAGGAACGTTGGCACCTGCCGCCAAGCAAACATGGGATGTACCACCAACACCACCACCTGCGTCACCAAGCATCTCAACCATGTCACACGGCAGCGTTCAGCTCTCCATCTCACAAACATTTGAGAGAAAGCGTAAATTCTCACCTAGCCACCCTCGATCCCTGGCCCTGAATGCCAGCATTTCTAAACTACTGGCCTATGAAATGCTGTCATTTAGGCTGGTGGACACACACAGCTTCAAACAGCTCATGTCACTTGCTGTCCCACAGTATGTTGTTCCCAGCCGCCACTACTTCTCTAAGAGAGCCGTGCTTTCCCTGCACAAACAAGTGTCCGATAAAATCAAGTGTGCACTGCGCAACGCCATCTGTGGCAAGGTCCACCTAACCACAGATACGTGGACCAGTAAGCACGGCCAGGGACGCTATATCTCCCTAACTGCACACTGGGTAAATGTAGTGGTGGCTGGGCCCCAGGCGGAGAGCTATTTGGCGCACGTCCTTCCACCGCCAAGGATCGCAGGGCAACATTCTTTGCCTCCTGTCTCCTCCTCCTCCTACTCAGCTTCCTCCTCCTCTTCTTCCACCTGCTCATCCAGTCAGCCACACACCTTCACCACCAACTTCAGCACAGCACGGGGTAAACGTCAGCAGGCCATTCTGAAACTCATATGTTTGGGGGACAGGCCCCACACCGCACAGGAGTTGTGGTGGGGTATAGAACAACAGACCGACGAGTGGTTGCTGCCGGTGAGCCTCAAGCCCGGCCTGGTGGTGTGCGATAATGGGCGATAATCTCGTTGCAGCTCTGGGACTAGCCGGTTTGACGCACATCCCTTGCCTGGGGCATGTGCTGAATTTGGTGGTGCAGAAGTTCATTCGCAACTACCCCGACATGTCAGAGCTGCTGCATAAAGTGCGGGCCGTCTGTTCGCGCTTCCGGCGTTCACACCCTGCCGCTGCTCGCCTGTCTGCGCTACAGCGTAACTTCGGCCTTCCCGCTCACCGCCTCATATGCGACGTGCCCACCAGGTGGAACTCCACCTTGCATATGCTGGACAGACTGTGCGAGCAGCAGCAGGCCATAGTGGAGTTTCAGCTGCAGCACGCACGGGTCAGTCGCACTGCGGATCAGACCCACTTCACCACCAATGACTGGGCCTCCATGCGAGACCTGTGTGCCCTGTTGCGCTGTTTCGAGTACTCCACCAACATGGCCAGTGGCGATGACGCTGTTATCAGCGTTACAATACCACTTCTATGTCTCCTTGAGAAAACATTGAGGGCGATGATGGAAGAGGAGGTGGCCCAGGAGGAAGAGGAGGAAGAGGGGTCATTTTTAGCACTTTCAGGCCAGTCTCTTCAAAGTGACTCAGAGGGAGGTTTTTTGCAACACCAGAGGCAAGGTACAAATGTGGCCAGACAGGGCCCACTACTGGAGGACGAGGAGGACGAGGATGAGGAGGAGGTGGAGGAGGATGAGGATGAAGCATGTTCACAGCGGGGTGGCACCCAAAGCAGCTCGGGCCCATCACTGGTGCGTGGCTGGGGGAAAACACAGGACGATGACGATACGCCTCCCACAGAGGACAGCTTGTCCTTACCTCTGGGCAGCCTGGCACACATGAGCGACTACATGCTGCAGTGCCTGCGCAACGACAGCAGAGTTGCCCACATTTTAACGTGTGCGGACTACTGGGTTGCCACCCTGCTGGATCCCCGGTACAAAGACAATGTGCCCACCTTACTTCCTACACTGGAGCGTGATAGGAAGATGCGCGAGTACAAGCGCACGTTGGTAGACGCGCTACTGAGAGCATTCCCAAATGTCACAGGGGAAACAGTGGAAGCCCAAGGCGAAGGCAGAGGAGGAGCAAGAGGTCGCCAACGCAGCTGTGTCACGGCCAGCTCCTCTGAGGGCAGGGTTAGCATGGCAGAGATGTGGAAAAGTTTTGTCACCACGCCACAGCTAACTGCACCACATCCTGAGACGGAACGTGTTAGCAGGAGGCAACATTTCACTAACATGGTGGAACAGTACCTGTGCACACCCCTCCACGTACTGACTGATGGTTCGGCCCCATTCAACTTCTGGGTCTCCAAATTGTCCACGTGGCCAGAGCTAGCCTTTTATGCCTTGGAGGTGCTGGCCTGCCCGGCGGCCAGCGTTTTGTCTGAACGTGTATTCAGCACGGCAGGGGGCGTCATTACAGACAAACGCAGCCGCCTGTCTACAGCCAATGTGGACAAGCTGACGTTCATAAAAATGAACCAGGCATGGATCCCACAGGACCTGTCCATCCCTTGTGCAGATTAGATATTAACTACCTCCCCTTAACAATATATTATTCTACTCCAGGGCACTTCCTCATTCAATACTATTTTTAATTTCATTTTACCATTATATTGTGGGGCAACCCAAAGTTGAATGAACCTCTCCTCTGTCTGGGTGCCGGGGCCTAAATGTGTGACAGTGGCCTGTTCCAGTGGTGGGTGACGTGAAGCCTGATTCTCTGCTATGACATGAATACAGATTCTGCGCTGACATAAGGCCAGATTCTCTGTTACGGGACCTCTCTCCTCTGCCTGGGTGCCTGGGCCTAAATGTGTGACAGTGGCCTGTTCCAGTGGTGGGTGACGTGATGCCTGATTCTCTGCTATGACATGAAGACAGATTCTGCGCTGACATAAGGCCAGATTCTCTGTTACGGGACCTCTCTCCTCTGCCTGGGTGCCTGGGCCTAAATGTGTGACAGTGGCCTGTTCCAGTGGTGGGTGACGTGAAGCCTGATTCTCTGCTATGACATTAAGACAGATTCTGCGCTGACATAAGGCCAGATTCTCTGTTACGGGACCTCTCTCCTCTGCCTGGGTGCCTGGGCCTAAATGTGTGACAGTGGCCTGTTCCAGTGGTGGGTGACGTGATGCCTGATTTTCTGCTATGACATGAAGACAGATTCTGTGCTGACATAAGGCCAGATTCTCTGTTACAGGACCTCTCTCCTCTGTCTGGGTGCCGGGGCCTAAATGTGTGACAGTGGCCTGTTCCAGTGGTGGGTGACGTGATGCCTGATTCTCTGCTATGACATGAAGACAGATTCTGCGCTGACATAAGGCCAGATTCTCTGTTACGGGACCGCTCTCCTCTGTCTGGGTGCCGGGGCCTAAATGTGTGACAGTGGCCTGTTCCAGTGGTGGGTGACGTGAAGCCTGATTCTCTGCTATGACATGAAGACAGATTCTGCGCTGACATAAGGCCAGATTCTCTGTTACGGGACCGCTCTCCTCTGTCTGGGTGCCGGGGCCTAAATGTGTGACAGTGGCCTGTTCCAGTGGTGGCTGACGTGAAGCCTGATTCTCTGCTATGACATGAAGACAGATTCTGCGCTGACATATGGCCAGATTCTCTGTTACGGGACCGCTCTCCTCTGTCTGGGTGCCGGGGCCTAAATGTGTGACAGTGGCCTGTTCCAGTGGTGGGTGACGTGAAGCCTGATTCTCTGCTATGACATGAAGACAGATTCTGTGCTGACATAAGGCCAGATTCTCTGTTACGGGACCTCTCTCCTCTGCCTGGGTGCCGGGGCCTAAATGTGTGACAGTGGCCTGTTCCAGTGGTGGGTGACGTGATGCCTGATTCTCTGCTATGACATGAAGACAGATTCTGCGCTGACATAAGGCCAGATTCTCTGTTACGGGACCTCTCTCCTCTGCCTAGGTGTCTGGGCCTAAATGTGTGACAGTGGCCTGTTCCAGTGGAGGGTGACGTGAAGCCTGATTCTCTGCTATGACATTAAGACAGATTCTGTGCTGACATAAGGCCAGATTCTCTGTTACGGGACCTCTCTCCTCTGCCTGGGTGCCTGGGCCTAAATGTGTGACAGTGGCCTGTTCCAGTGGAGGGTGACGTGATGCCTGATTCTCTGCTATGACATGAAGACAGATTCTGTGCTGACATAAGGCCAGATTCTCTGTTACAGGACCTCTCTCCTCTGTCTGGGTGCCGGGGCCTAAATGTGTGACAGTGGCCTGTTCCAGTGGTGGGTGACGTGATGCCTGATTCTCTGCTATGACATGAAGACAGATTCTGCGCTGACATAAGGCCAGAGTCTCTGTTACGGGACCGCTCTCCTCTGTCTGGGTGCCGGGGCCTAAATGTGTGACAGTGGCCTGTTCCAGTGGTGGGTGACGTGAAGCCTGATTCTCTGCTATGACATGAAGACAGATTCTGCGCTGACATAAGGCCAGATTCTCTGTTACGGGACCGCTCTCCTCTGTCTGGGTGCCGGGGCCTAAATGTGTGACAGTGGCCTGTTCCAGTGGTGGGTGACGTGATGCCTGATTCTCTGCTATGACATGAAGACAGATTCTGCGCTGACATAAGGCCAGATTCTCTGTTACGGGACCGCTCTCCTCTGTCTGGGTGCCGGGGCCTAAATGTGTGACAGTGGCCTGTTCCAGTGGTGGGTGACGTGAAGCCTGATTCTCTGCTATGACATGAAGACAGATTCTGCGCTGACATAAGGCCAGATTCTCTGTTACGGGACCGCTCTCCTCTGTCTGGGTGCCGGGGCCTAAATGTGTGACAGTGGCCTGTTCCAGTGGTGGGTGACGTGAAGCCTGATTCTCTGCTATGACATGAAGACAGATTCTGTGCTGACATAAGGCCAGATTCTCTGTTACGGGACCTCTCTCCTCTGCCTGGGTGCCGGGGCCTAAATGTGTGACAGTGGCCTGTTCCAGTGGTGGGTGACGTGATGCCTGATTCTCTGCTATGACATGAAGACAGATTCTGCGCTGACATAAGGCCAGATTCTCTGTTACGGGACCTCTCTCCTCTGCCTGGGTGCCTGGGCCTAAATGTGTGACAGTGGCCTGTTCCAGTGGTGGGTGACGTGAAGCCTGATTCTCTGCTATGACATTAAGACAGATTCTGTGCTGACATAAGGCCAGATTCTCTGTTACGGGACCTCTCTCCTCTGCCTGGGTGCCTGGGCCTAAATGTGTGACAGTGGCCTGTTCCAGTGGAGGGTGACGTGATGCCTGATTCTCTGCTATGACATGAAGACAGATTCTGTGCTGACATAAGGCCAGATTCTCTGTTACAGGACCTCTCTCCTCTGTCTGGGTGCCGGGGCCTAAATGTGTGACAGTGGCCTGTTCCAGTGGTGGGTGACGTGATGCCTGATTCTCTGCTATGACATGAAGACAGATTCTGCGCTGACATAAGGCCAGATTCTCTGTTACGGGACCGCTCTCCTCTGTCTGGGTGCCGGGGCCTAAATGTGTGACAGTGGCCTGTTCCAGTGGTGGGTGACGTGAAGCCTGATTCTCTGCTATGACATGAAGACAGATTCTGCGCTGACATAAGGCCAGATTCTCTGTTACGGGACCGCTCTCCTCTGTCTGGGTGCCGGGGCCTAAATGTGTGACAGTGGCCTGTTCCAGTGGTGGGTGACGTGATGCCTGATTCTCTGCTATGACATGAAGACAGATTCTGCGCTGACATAAGGCCAGATTCTCTGTTACGGGACCGCTCTCCTCTGTCTGGGTGCCGGGGCCTAAATGTGTGACAGTGGCCTGTTCCAGTGGTGGGTGACGTGAAGCCTGATTCTCTGCTATGACATGAAGACAGATTCTGCGCTGACATAAGGCCAGATTCTCTGTTACGGGACCGCTCTCCTCTGTCTGGGTGCCGGGGCCTAAATGTGTGACAGTGGCCTGTTCCAGTGGTGGGTGACGTGAAGCCTGATTCTCTGCTATGACATGAAGACAGATTCTGCGCTGACATAAGGCCAGATTCTCTGTTACGGGACCTCTCTCCTCTGCCTGGGTGCCTGGGTCTAAATGTGTGACAGTGGCCTGTTCCAGTGGTGGGTGACGTGATGCCTGATTCTCTGCTATGACATGAAGACAGATTCTGCGCTGACATAAGGCCAGATTCTCTGTTACGGGACCGCTCTCCTCTGTCTGGGTGCCTGGGCCTAAATGTGTGACAGTGGCCTGTTCCAGTGGTGGGTGACGTGAAGCTTGATTCTCTGCTATGACATGAAGACAGATTCTGCGCTGACATAAGGTCAGATTCTCTGTTACGGGACCGCTCTCCTCTGTCTGGGTGCCGGGGCCTAAATGTGTGACAGTGGCCTGTTCCAGTGGTGGGTGACGTGAAGCCTTATTCTCTGCTATGACATGAAGACTGATTCTGCGCTGACATGAAGCCAGATTCTCTGCTATGGCATGAAGAGACTGATTCTCTGCTGACATGAAGCCAGATTCTTTGCTATGGCATGAAGAGACTGATTCTCTGCTGATGTGAAGCCAGATTCTCTGCTATGGGACCTCTGTCCAATTGATATTGGTTCATTTTTATTTTTTTTATTTTAATTTTAATTCATTTCCCTATCCACATTTGTTTGCAGGGGATTTACCTACATGTTGCTGCCTTTTGCAGCCCTCTAGCTCTCTCCTGGGCTGTTTTACAGCCTTTTTAGTGCCCAAAAGTTCGGGTCCCCATTGACTTCAATGGGGTTCGGGTTCGGGACGAAGTTCGGGTCGGGTTCGGATCCCGAACCCGAACATTTCCGGGAAGTTCGGCCGAACTTCTCGAACCCGAACATCCAGGTGTTCGCTCAACTCTAGTTCAGACACCAAGTGACGTTTTACTTCCCATTATAGTCTAGGGCATTCCATTATGTCACTCACCTTTGCATTCTAAAGAAAACAGTTATAATCCAAGGTAATTTTCATTTTACAATATTCTACTCTACCCAGGGAACACTTGTGGTAAAGGTTAATGTCCTACATAACACAGATTTACCTGCAAATGAGCTCATATTTTCCTTCCCATTGTAGTTTAAGGGCATTCCATTGTGTCATTCCCCTTGTCATTTCATAGAAACCAATGATAATCCCACTTAATCTCAATTTTAAATAATCCCACTGAATTTAAAGAGTATGTCTGCTAAAGATTTATTTGATGTGTCATATGGTTCTTTTCTCCATGGCCCATCTTTCTTCCTATTATACTCTATGGGCATTCCATTGTGCTATTCACCTGTTATTCCATAGAAAACAAGAAAAATCCAAAATTATTTCAATTGTAAAATATATACACGGGGAAGATCTGTGGTAAGGGATAAATTGATATTTTTTTCAGATTTGCCTACAGATTATCTGATACTTTGCTTCCCATTATACTCTATGGGCAATGTGTTTGGCTTCATTATAGTCTATGGGCATTCTCTTCCCCTGTCAAAGTCTATGGGCATTCCATTCTGTCATTCCTTTTAGTATGCCCCCGGCTGAGCGCACGAATATCGCGATGTGTTCGGATCGAACACCCGAACACTTTGGTGCTCTCTCATCACTAATAATGAATCTTAAAGGCATATTATCTTTTCTGCTTCTGTGGACACAATACACAGTCAGGTCCATAAATATTGGGACATTGACACAATTCTAACATTTTTGGCTCAATACACCACCACAATGGATTTGAAATGAAACGAACAAGATGTGCTTTAACTGCAGACTGTCAGCTTTAATTTGAGGGTATTTAAATCCAAATCAGGTGAACGGTGTAGGAATTACAACAGTTTGCATATGTGCCTCCCACTTGTTAAGGAACCAAAAGTAATGGGACAGAATATAATCATAAATCAAACTTTCTTTTTTTAATAATTGGTTGCAAATCCTTTGCAGTCAATTACAGCCTGAAGTCTGGAACGCATAGACATCACCAGACGCTGGGTTTCATCCCTGGTGATGCTCTGCCAGGCCTCTACTCCAACTGTCTTCAGTTCCTGATTGTTCTTGGGGCATTTTCCCTTCAGTTTTATCTTCAGCAAGTGAAATGCATGCTCAATTGGATTCAGGTCAGGTGATTGACTTGGCCATTGCATAACATTCCACTTCTTTCCCTTAAAAAACTCTTTGGTTGCTTTTGCAGTATGCTTTGGGTCATTGTCCATCTGCACTGTGAAGCGCCGTCCAATGAGTTCTGAAGCATTTGGCTGAATATGAGCAGATAATATTGCCCGAAACACTTCAGAATTCATCCTGCTGCTTTTGTCAGCAGTCACATCATCAATAAATACAAGAGAACCAGTTCCATTGGCAGCCATACATGCCCACGCCATGACACTACCACCACCTTGCTTCACTGATGAGGTGGTATGCTTAGGATCATGAGCAGTTCCTTTCCTTCTCCATACTTTTCTCTTCCCATCACTCTGGTACAAGTTGATCTTGGTCTCATCTGTCCATGGGATGTTGTTCCAGAACTGTGAAGGCTTTTTTAGATGTCGTTTGGCAAACTCTAATCTGGCCTTCCTGTTTTTGAGGCTCACCAATGGTTTACATCTTGTAGTGAACCCTTTGTATTCACTCTGGTGAAGTCTTCTCTTGATTGTTGACTTTGACACACATACACCTACCTCCTGGAGTGTGTTCTTGATCTTGCCAACTGTTGTGAAGGGTGTTTTCTTCAACAGGGAAAGAATTCTTCTGTCTGCCACCACAGTTGTTTTCCGTGGTCTTCTGGGTATTTTGGTGTTGCTGAGCTCACCGGTGCGTTCCTTCTTTTTAAGAATGTTCCAAACAGTTGTTTTGGCCACGCCTAATGTTTTTGCTATCTCTCTGATGGGTTTGTTTTGTTATTTCAGCCTAATGATGGCTTGCTTCACTGAAAGTTACAGCTCTTTGTATCTCATCTTGAGAGTTGACAGCAACAGATTCCAAATGAAAACAGCAGACTTGAAATGAACTCTGGACCTTTTATCAGCTCATTGCAATTGGGATAATGAGGGAATAACACACACCTGGCCATGGAACAGCTGAGAAGCCAATTGTCCCCTTACTTTTGGTCCCTTAACAAGTGGGAGGCACATATGCAAACTGTTGTAATTCCTACACCGTTCACCTGATTTGGATGTAAATACCCTCAAATTAAAGCTGACAGTCTGCAGTTAATGCACATCTTGTTAGTTTCATTTCAAATCCATTGTGGTGGTGTATAGAGCCAAAAATGTTAGAATTGTGTCGATGTCCCAATATTTATGCACCTGACTGTATAACTGTTATATGACATCCAAACATGAAGTCACAGTGAATAACGCTGCCTTTATCTTTAATACACAAACATAGGAACTGTATTAAGGTTATTGGCAGGTCTAGCTGTATAAACATATAAGCTATGTTAGCAACCTAGGACAGGTCTTACTTAGCTGGCCAGCTACAGCCCTGCACTCCTGAACCTTGGGCACAAAAGGAGAGCTCTGGAAGCAAGGCAGGAGGGAGGGGGCTGTAAGTGAGGATGATTGCTGTGAGTGAGGAGCAGGCTCTGTCTGCTGGGCTCTGTACGTGTCTCCAACTACTCCAAAATTCTCACCATCCCCGTGGGGACTGGTGGGGGACATACTAGTACTGATATGGAGGTGAGGGAGGGGGCTGTGATGGAGGATGATTGCTGTGAGGAGCCGGCTCTGTCTGCTGGGCTCTGTAAGATTCCATTCAGACGTCCGTAGGTGTTTTGTGGTCCGCAAATTGCGGATCCGCAAAACACCAAACCGCACATGGCCGGCACCCCAATAGAAATGCCTTTTCTTGTCCGCAGCTGCGGACAAGAACAGGACATGTTCTATTTTTTTGCGGAGCCACGGACCGGAAGTGAGGGGCCGCGGAATGGAAGGGCGGATGCGGACAGCACACTGTGTGCTGATTGCATCTTTTCCGTCCCCCATTGAAAATGAACAGGCCGCACCCATTATGCATATTTGCGGAACAGATCCAGACCCATTAATCTGGACATCTGAATGGACCCTAAGTGTGAGGAATGTCATCAACTACCCTAAAACTCTCACCATCCCATGAGGACTAGTGCAGGGGGGGGGATACTACACCTCATGTGGAGGGGAGGAGGAGAAGTGCTCCAGTGTCTGCCTGTCTGGAGACCATTTACCGTATCTCTTATAGCAGGCTTCTTGCTTCTTGACCTTTGAGCCCTGTATACCGGGCTGGGGCTCAGGCGTTGAGGTGGACGAGAGCGTCTGGACCTTGCTGGTGACACAGGTGGTGGGGATGATGCAGGGAGTGCAGAGGGTCCCATGTCTTCATGATTCTTGTCACCTTGAAAGACTTAAGCTGCAAAGCACTTTGTGCTGAAGAACTAACACTGAAGGTAGGAGCTAACCCCTCCATCCCAAGGAGGGTGACCAATAAGGAGAGGAAAATCAAAACTAGGTTTTTGACTGGAATATGTGACCCAGACATGACCCCTGCCTTGCTGGATGCTAGGGCTAGTCATGACCTCCGTGGCCTCCATACAGAGGCCCCGAAAGTCACTATATGAAGACGGTTTACAAAAAGTGGGTGAGCAGACTTCACTTCCTATGGAAACTAAGGTCATTTAATGTCTGCAGGAAAATGTTAGAAATGTTCTACCAGTCTGTTGTGGCAAGTGCCATCTTTTTTGTAATCGTATGCTAGAGAAGTAGTGTGCGGATGGCTGACGTTAATAAGCTCAACAAGTTTATCAGATAGGCACGTGCAGTTGTGGGTTGCCATTTAGACACTTTTGAGAAAGTAGTGGAGGAAAGAATTCAAAAGAAGCGTATAGGGCGATTATGAACAATAATGCACACCCATTATATGAGCGGTTTGAGGCAGAGGAGCAGCTTCAGTAACCATCTTATCCTACTAAGGGTACTTTCACACTAGCAGCACGGATCTCCGGCAGGCTGTTCCGCCGGGTGAACAGCCGGTCGGATCCGTACTGCTGCTAGTGCACGCATGCCCCCGGACCACCGCTCTTGCCCCATTCACTATAATGGGGTCGGGTGGAGTTCAGCCGCCGGAACAGCCTGTGGAAGTCCCTTGCCGATAGTGTGAAACTAGCTTAAGGTGTAAAAATTGTTCGTGCCGACTGCTATGGGATTCTATAACAACTACCTAAGTGTGGAATCCTTCAAGTGACTGTTGTATTACTGTTCTACCAATGGGGTATTGTACTGGCCTGTCATGAACAGACATGTATGTAATTATTTTGGGAATTGAGTCAGCACAACCTGTATATAGGTGCAGATCACTATGGCGAAATACATATACAAACGGAGAATACAAATGTGATCGCACTCTATATCCAGCATTCTGCCTCCATGCTGGATGAGACATTGGTGTACATTTTGGCCAAAGCGTAATAAGCCACTCACCGCGTCAAGGTTGCCTCCATTTGAGTGGTCCCTATCACTAGTTCCTACCTGTTCATGGGCCATGACAGCCACACAAAATCCAGGGAATGCAGGTCAGCGTGCACGCCAAGCACACTCTGCTTTTAACCCCGTCCGGTGCCATTACAGCTTTCATCGGATCCAGGGATGCAAGTACCAACATGCACGCTGAGCCCACCATATACTTCTCCTGGGGCCAAATGGCCACTGGTAGGTTCTATATAAGCAGACTCAGTCTCATCCAGCATGGAGGCAGGGCAGAATGCTGGATATAGAGTGCGATCACATTTGTATTCTCCGTTTGTATATGTATTTCGCCATAGTGATCTGCACCTATATACAGGTTGTGCTGACTCAATTCCCAACATTTTTTCTTTGTAGTATGTATTGGAGGCGTGGCGATCTCCTTTGAGTCATGCACACCTGACCTGTTAATCTGTCCTGGAGGCTGGTTTTAAAGTCAGTATAAAACTGAGTCTGCTTATATAGAACCTACCAGTGGCCATTTGGCTCCAGGAGAAGTATATGGTGGGCTCAGTGTGCATGTTGGTACTTGCATCCCTGGATCCGATGAAAGCTGTAATGGCACCGGACGGGGTTAAAAGCAGAGTGTGCTTGGCGTGCACGCTGACCTGCATTCCCTGGATTTTGTGTGGCTGTCATGGCCCATGAACAGGTAGGAACTAGTGATAGGGACCACTCAAATGGAGGCAACCTTGACGCGGTGAGTGGCTTATTACGCTTTGGCCAAAATGTACACCAATGTCTCATCCAGCATGGAGGCAGGGCAGAATGCTGGATATAGAGTGCGATCACATTTGTATTCTCCGTTTATGTATGTAATTATACTGTCAATTGTCTACTGTGATCCATGTCTATGTTGTGCTGCTGTGATAATGAAATTTCCCTCGGGATCAATAAAGTGTATTGTATTGTATCGTACAGCACCAGAACCAAGCTCATTACATAAATACAGCACCAGAACCAAGCTCATTACATAAATACAGCACCAGAACCAAGCCCATTACATGAATACAGCACCAGAACCAAGCTCATTACATGAATACAGCACCAGAACCAAGCTCATTACATGAATACAGCATCAGAAACAAGCTCATTACATGAATACAGCACCAGAACCAAGCTCATTACATGAATACAGCACCAGAACCAAGCTCATTACATGAATACAGCACCAGAACCAAGCTCATTACATGAATACAGCACCAGAACCAAGCTCATAACATAAATACAGCACCAGAACCAAGCACGTTACATAAATACAGCATCAGAACCAAGCTCATTACATGAATACAGCACCAGAACCAAGCTCATTACATGAATACAGCACCAGAACCAAGCTCATTACATAAATACAGCACCAGAACCAAGCTCAATACATAAATACAGCACCAGAACCAAGCTCAATACATAAATACAGCACCAGTACCAATCTCATTACATAAATACAGCACCAGAACCAAGCTCATTACATGAATACAGCACCAGAACCAAGCTCATTACATAAATACAGCACCAGAACCAAGCTCATTACATAAATACAGCACCAGAACCAAGCTCAATACATAAATACAGCACCAGTACCAATCTCATTACATAAATACAGCACCAGAACCAAGCTCATTACATGAATCCAGCACCAGAACCAAGCTCATTACATGAATACAGCACCAGAACCAAGCTCATTACATGAATACAGCACCAGAACCAAGCTCATTACATAAATACAGCACCAGTACCAATCTCATTACATAAATACAGCACCAGAACCAAGCTCATTACATAAATACAGCACCAGAACCAAGCTCATTACATGAATAAAGCACCAGAACCAAGCTCATTACATAAATACAGCACCAGAACCAAGCTCATTACATGAATACAGCACCAGAACCAAGCTCATCACATACATACAGCACCAGAACCAAGCTCAGTACATAAACACAGCACCAGAACCAAGCTCATCACATACATACAGCACCAGAACCAAGCTCAGTACATAAACACAGCCCTAGAATCAAGCACATTACATAAACAACACAAAAACCAAGCAAGTCAGGCCAGACAGGAGCGCAGCGGTGGGGGAGGACAAGCATGAAGGGGCTTGGCGGTGAAGGACAGGTGAGGAAAGGGTCAAGTGTGAGTGGGGGCGGGATCGGGGAAGAGGCACGAGTTGCTAGGGCAGCGGGGGGTGCGGCCGGAGCAGAGACAGAGGAAGAAGGCGGAAGCAGGAGCAGTGCGGCCAGGGGATTGAAACGCCCACCCGCCCGTCCCTAATGGAAGTAGTAGTGGGGGGAAGTGTTGGTGTTTTGTTTTGTCGCGGCAGTCGTGGAGGCGGGGGAGGTCCTTGAAGTGGAAGAATATGGTGGTACCTGAGGATGGGAGGGCCCCGCGGGAGGGGCTGGACTCTCATTGAGGAGCTGGTAGTAACTAGTTATGCGTCCATCAGCTGCTGCCTCCAAGCTGGGTTCAACGGCTGGGGGCAAGATGGAGACGCAGGTGTTCCAGTGTTTATGAAGTTATTGGGGCTTCTAGGACCTCCCTCGTCATTGGTTAACTTATGTTATATATTTTGTATTTATTCAATAAACGGCTGCTGTGGCCGATTAAATCCAAGCAGTGGTGTGGTGTGTTTATTTCTATGGGTTAGGTGGGGGGGTTGGGGGTAAGGTATTGGTTAATCTGGTTGGACTGAACAAATAGCCAATGCCCTCTTCATGTATAGTGCAAAACTACAGCTCCCACTATGTCCTAAACAGGTGAAAAGAGGATGCTACCACCCATCATCACACTAGAAACCATACAAGTGACTACAGCACTGATCAGATACAGTCAGTGACAGAATAATCATTGACATTTAGTGACCTCCGGAGTTCTTCTCCTTTTCTTTCTATCAAGTTCACACTACCATAGTTGGCTTCTCCCAGCCTCTGCAGAGTTTGCTGCCAATATATCTTCGACTCCTCACTTTTCCAACTCTTCCAACGTACCATATTAACTAACACAAACTCCACTCAGTGCTACATGCTGTGCCCTGAATATAATGGCAGCATACACTCTGCCCCATATTTTGCCCACTAAAAATAATGCTCCATGCACACAGTGTCCTCTATAGATAGAGAAACAAAGTTTGTTCCCCCATTCATAGTGCCACATGCTCTGTGCCCTTATTCATAGTGCCACATGCTCCGTGCCCCCATTCATAGTGCCACATGCTTCGTGCCCCCATTCATAGTGCCACATGCTCCGTGCCCCCATTCATAGTGCCACATGCTCTATGCCCTCATTCATAGTCTCACATCCTCTGTGCCCCCTTATACAATGCTCTGTGAACACCCCTAAGGCCACCCATGCATCCCTACAACACAGATCCATTACATGGACATATGCATGTAGTGATGGACAAACATCGACCGGGACGATTCGCAAATGCGTGCTCGCGATCAAATGTTTGCGAACTGCGTGTTCACCGTGGGCCCCATTCACTTTAATGGCATGCGAACCTGAAAAACCTTCAGGTCATATTTTCAGCCAGCAAACACTTACTAGAAGTACACAAATAGTCCCACAACATGGACAGTGATATACCAGAGGGGGATCATTGTCAAAAATTCCCACAAAAAATATGTATTTTAATCAGGGGCCATTTTTATGCGTCTTAAAGGGAAACACTCAAAAATGTGCCCTGCTGAGCTTGGAGAAATGTTATTTTAGGCCACGGAAGTACAGACCCCAAAGATTTGGCATTCACCGGACAGAAAAGAACTTTGGCTGATGTGGCTGGAGATACATTAGGCGATCACTGGATAAAATTTTTACTGTAGACCACTGGAGTACAGACCCCCAAAATTTGGCATTCACCAGACAGAAAAGAAATTTGGCTAATGTGGCTGAAGATACATTAGGCGGTCACTGGATAAAACTTTTACTGTAGACCACTGGAGTACAGACCCCAGAAATTTGGCATTCACCGGACAGAAAAGAACTTTGACTGATGTGGCTGGAGATACATTAGGCGGTCACTGGATAAAATTTTTACTGTAGACCACTGGAGTACAGACCCCAAACATTTTGCATTCACCGGACAGAAAATAACTTTTACTGATGTGGCTGGAGATACATTAGGCGGTCACTGGATATAAATTGCACTGTAGGCCACTGGAGAAGAGGCCCCAAAAAGTAGGCATTCACCTTACAGAAAAGGCCTTTTATGCTGCTGTATATACATAAGAGAAGGACCATTCTTTGTTCTGGGTGGTGGCGGATATGTATGGGCTGGCATGAGGAAATTCAATTACATGTGGTCGTCATAAGTGTTGTATTCCTCTGAGATCCGTGCCTCATTCATTTTTATAAATGTGAGGTAGTCCACACTGTCGTGAGCTAGGTGAGTGCGCTTATCGGTCACGATCCCCCCTGCTGCGCTGAACGTCCTTTCGGACAGGACACTCGACGAGGGGCGGCCATGATTTCCATGGCATATTGTGCCAGCTCTGGCCACAGGTCAAGCCTGCACACCCAGTAGTCCAGGGATTCCTTGCTTCTCAGAGCGTCCACCTAGGCCGTTAACCCGATGTAGTTGGACACCTGTCGGTCTAGGCGTTCCCTGAGTCTAGATCCGGAGGGCGGCTGTCGATGGGTTGGTTGCAAGAATGATCTCATATCCATAGTGACCAACACATGTTCAAACCGCCCTCTCCTTGCAGGCACGGTAGGATTGGTACCCGCACCTGTTTCGCTGTGGGTCGAAATTCCTCTGCCAGAACCCGCAACAGCAGAATGCAGCATCTCACGCAGCAAGGCCTGGAAATGCTGCATTCTGCCAGCCCTCTGTGATGCTGGTAGCATGTCCGCCATAAAGGGTCCTTGCCCTTTATGCTTTTTATACGGGGGTCACTTTGCAGACACTGAAGCATGAAGGCCCCCATTTGCTCTAAATTGGAAGCGGTGGAGCGCCCTGGCTCCTGCTCATCGCCCAGGAGAATGTTGTCCTCGGTCTCCTCCCCCCAGCCACGGACAAGACCATGGATCCCTGAAAAGTTTGAAGTCCCCCTCAAAGCCTGCTCTTCTTGCTCCTACCCCCAGCCACCATCCTCCTCTGACTCCTCTTCAGACTCCTGCTGACTTGTCTCAGATGGAGTAGCCCCACCTGGGAATTTATTCAGCATTGCGACTTCCTCATCTTCCTGCTTCTGCTCCTTGACGGCTTGATAAATGACACGACGCAATGCACGCTCCAGAAAGAAGGCGTGAGGTACGATGTCACTGATGGTGCCCTGGCTGCGACTGACCAGTTTGGTGATCTCATAAAATGGCCGCAGAAGTCTGCATGCGTCGCCCATGAGCAGCCACTGGTGCGGGGAAAACAAACCAAGCTCCCCAGAACCCTTGATGCTGCAGAGTTCGTACATGGCATGTTGCTGCTGGAGCAGCCTATCAAGCATATACAAGTTGGAGTTCCAGCGTGTTGGGCTGTCACAAACCAGACGTCTGACGGGCAAGTGGTGTCACCGCTGAATGTCAGCAAGGCGAGCCATGGCTGTGTAAGATCTTCTAAAATGGCCAGAGATTTTCCTGGCCTGCCGCAAGACGTCCTGGACCCCGGGGTATTTGGCAACGAATCGCTGCACGACTAAGTTCAGGACGTGTGCCATGAACGGCACCATGTGTCATTTTACCCTGCTTCAGCACGCTCAGCAGATTGGCACCGTTGTCGCACACCACTTTACCAACTGTTAAATTGAGCAGGGTTTGCCACTGATTGGCCTGTGACCGCAGAGCTGAAAGCAGTGCAGGACCGGTGTGGCTCTTAGCTTCCAGGCACAACAGCTGCATCACAGCATGGCAACGTCTCACCTGGGACCCTGGGACGTTGAATAGGTTCTGGGGAGCTTGGGGGGCGCAGCGGAAGAGGCGGTAGCAGTGGAAAAGGAGGGGTCAGCTGAGGAGAAGATGTAGGATGTAGTAGGAGGAGGAGAAGAAGAGGCAGGCCTGCATGCAATCCGTGGTGGTAACACTAAATCCACATGGGAGCCACGGGTTACATGCTTGACGGCCGTCAGAAGGTTTACCCAGTGGCCAGTAAAAGTTATGTACCTTCCCTGCCCATGTTTGCTTGACCACATGTCTGTGGTCAGATGTATCTTGGCACCGACACTGTGTGCCAGAGATATATTCACTTGCTGTTGAACGTGGCCATATAGCTCTGGGATGCTCTTCTGGGAGAAATATTTCCTTCCAGGGACCTTCCATTGTGGTGTGCCAATGGCCACAAATTTTCTGAAGGCCTCTGAGTCCACCAGTTTATATGGCAGGAGTTGGTGGGCTAGCAGTTCCGACAAGCCAGCGGTCAGCCGTTGGGCAAGAGGGTTATCCGGCGTCATCATCTTTTTACGCTCGAACATTTCGGCTACGGAAGCCTGCCTTATGCCAGATGAACGCACGGTGGAAGGTGGAGGACAAATGGGAGGAGAGAGTAGAAGGAGAAGAGGCAGGACATGGAGTGTCGGGAGTGTGGCTTTGTGGGTTATGACAGCATTGCTCCCACTAGGCTCGGTGATAGGAGGCCAGGTGCCTTCCTAAGGCGGTCGTCCCTAGGTGAGTGTTGGGCTAACCGCGACTTATGCGTTTACAGCAGAGGCTGCAGATGGCAACACTATTGTCAGCAGCTGACATGTTAAAAAAAAGCCCACACTGCGGAGCCATGTGCCAGTTTCCTGGGAGCGCCAGAAGTAACTGTGCATGGTGGATGGCTAGCTCCAGATACATTTGCAATCTGATTTTTGCCTCCTGTGCCCTGCGAGCTGTTCCGGCTTCTCCTCCTTCTTCTCCCTCTCTGCTGCTCCATCTCTCCCTCTGAACTCCCCTCCTCTTCCTCTCTTGTGGGCACCCAGGTGACATCCATTGACACGTCGTCATCCTCACCTTCACCACCACTGACAGTTAAGATCTCGGAGTAGGCAGCAACAGCGGGGACCTCTCTCCTTGGGCTGATCTGGGTACTGTGGTCAGACCGCTGGGTGGCTGCCGTTGCTACCTCCTGTTCCTCATCCGATGTCAAGAATGGGTGCGCATCGGTAAGGTCTGGGAATGGATGGGAAAATAATTCCTCTGACTCGAGTGGAGGGGCTATGGAGGTGGTGGATTTGGGGGTGCACACAGCTAAGAGTGAGGAGGATGCAGATACAGAGGATGAGGGAGGTATAGAAGCGGAAGGGTGAGTGAGCCACTCAACCAACCCTGGTGCGTCCTTTGAAGTAATCGCACGCGCCTTCTCCAACTTCCCACTTAGGCTCCGGCCTGGTGCACCTGCCCGACCCATACCAACCCTGCGGAACCACCTGCCTCTTCCTCTGCCTGTCATTTTCAAAATGACCCTGTGCCTAATTCCCTAGAGAAAGATCAGTATTTGTGGAAGCAGGTATATTGAAGGCCTCAATCGACATTTGGTGGAAGCAGGTATATCTAACCCCTTAATCAGTCTTTTGTGGAATCAGGTATAACACACCCCTCAATCAGTTTTTTTGGGGGTCTACAGGTATATCACACCCGTTGCAATTAGTTGTTCAAATACCGTTTGAACCTCTATATAGCTGCGGTATCGCAGCAGAACCGCACACAACTACTGAACAGTTCAAATGCACTATATAGAAAGTATGTATAGAAAATAGTATTGCGCAATACTTAGGGTGCACCCCAATGTTAAAGCTTGCTCAGGGACATTTAGGCGCAGCCAGGCTACTTCATGGACATTGGGGAAAATTACGCAAGTACTGGGTTAGTGTTAGGTAGTACTATACTTATGCTCTGTTACTATTCTGTTTATGTATGCTCAGTTACTTGTTCACTATAACTGTTCAGTAAACGCAAGTGTTGTAAAAGAACCGCTGTCTGTGTCTCTGTGGCATCGTGTACCCTCTGAATCTGTGGGCCTAGCCCTCGGTCTTCTTTCATTTGGTGCTGCGAGCAGGGTACATTGATCACCATGCAGAACCCAACCGGTTCCGTGGCGGCTCCAGCCATAGCCCCCATAATCCCCCCTGCCGTGGGAGTAGCTCCGATCATGTGTTTGCCCGCAGGGACAATAGCGAATTAACTAGTGCAGTTTGATGGACAAAATATGCTGTTAGAAAACTGGGCCACACACCTCAAGACCACGCTCAGGTTGTACAACTTGACTTCGGATCTACAATCGGAGGTGGCGCTTAACGCTCTGGAAGGGGATTCTAGACGCACTGTAATGTTACGTCCAGAAAGGGAAAGGGAGACATTAGATGCTATATTCTCGATTCTCGAGTCTATTTACGGAGAAACGGCCAGCATTGGCACCCTTATGTCCCACTTCTTCACTCGTTTCCAGCATGAAAATGAGTCTATTCCCCAGTTTTCCAACGCCTTTCAGGAGATCTGATCATATGTACAGAAGAGCGAGGCCAGCGGTGCTAATGTCCTTGGAAATGGAGATCAAATCCTCTGGGATCAGTTCGTCCTTAGATTGCACAGCCCGCCCTTGCGCCAGGCTCTCACGGAACGTATTCTGGTAGACACTACATTGCAGTTTCAGAAGATACAAGCTGAGGCTGTGGCCCCAGAAAAGGAAGAGGCGTATGGGTCTTACGCCATGAGGATGCAGGTTGCAGAAAGTCGAAAAGCCCCATCTGAGAAAGAGGATCTGCAAGAGGCAGTGAAGGCACTGAGTGCATCACTGGAAGGAATTCAGAGGCAATTGACGCAGTTACAAGCTCCAACGAGAGCCCCAGTTCAGTCTGATTAACGGGGAAGGGGTGCTGCCCCCAGGGGTCTCCCTCTATATCCTGCAACTCCAGAGGTTGGCATGAGAGATTCTCCCATGCACTGCGCTGCGCTGGCACTACCTACAGAGTCACAGTCGTGTGGTTGTACAAGGGACCGGTTGGGGTCTGAAGAATCCGAGTCTTTAAAGGATCTGATCCAGGCCCTGCGGGCAGAATTGAGAGAACTTCTGTTGGAAGTGTCCCAGATGAAGGCCAAACCACTCCAGTCTCCGGAAAGGACTCCACTGATCCGCGATGCTCCACCCAGGATGACCCAGGAGGGGGGACCCTCTATAAGAGAGCCTTGCTGTTGGGCTTGTTGGCAGTACGGTGATGTGTGCACAGAGTGCCCAGAACAAGTAGCGTTCGAGCCAACGTTAAACGGGATGGTCAGGAGTTGTAGTCTGCAAAAGAGCAACATGTCCTGTCGACGTGAAGGCGCCGCAAAGGGCCCTGGTGAAGATTGCACCCCGACAAGAACAAAGAAGGGCCGAAGAGGAGCTAGAGGACACTGAGACTCCTGACCTTGGTCGATTACCTCTGTTCCAGGACGTGCCATATTCAAGTGGGGTGGCGTCCAGGATGTCCATGGTGTTGGGAAGGACGCTGGATAATTGGGAGAGAGTCCAGAATGGCTGCCCGGACCTATGGAAAGTGAAACAATGGGTCCAGACCAGGGCCTTGGCCCTGCTGGAAGACCGGGCTCGTTTGACCGCAGAGGGCAAAAAGTTGTTGAGGCAGTGGAAAAAGCTGACCATTACCCAGGGCCCCCTGCAACGGACCATATACTTACGGTCAGAGCTACAGTACCAACAACAAATTGTCATTGTGACCAGAGGTCCCCCGGGGAGCCCATGAAAGGGGCACTAGTGATCAGCGAGTAATACCTGCTGCTGCTAATCAGCCAATAAACCTGCAGGTAGGTACTGCAAGCACTGTAATGCCAGTAGCCATGTTGGCTGCTGGCATTACAGTGATTGGCTGGCTGGAACGCGTCATCAGGTGCTATATAGCACCCGATGACACGTGCTTGGATCAGTCATAGTCAGGGAGAGCAGAGCGTAGGAAGGGAAAGGCAGTTTAGAGAGCGAAATTCACAGTTATTATTCAAAGAAAGCTTTTCAAAGACCCAAAAGTCCTTTTGAAGACTACTGTGTGTGTCTGTGTGTTTTAGAGCAGCAATATATTTTTACCTGCGCTAAATTGATCAGTCTCAGGGACATCCGTGCTGAGGAAGGGTGAGAAATTTGCTCTTTTTACTACCAAAAGTTTTTCAAAGACCCCAAAGTCCTTTTAAGGAATACTGTGTGTGTAGTTGACAGCAGCAAGATATTTTTCATTAATCCGTATTAGTGACATATACTGTAAATCATCCGCAGACTGTGTCTTTTTGCATAAATTCAAATAATCAGCGGCACATTTATTGTCTATAGTGTGTGTTTAATACACATCCGTGACATATACAGTACGCCATCCGAAAACTGTTTCTTTAGCGTAAATTTAAATAATCAGGGGCCAGCCCTCATCTACTGTCTCTGTAGTGTGTGCGTGTCCCTCGGTACGCAGTCCCCAGCAGCCACTATTTTTCACTGTGTGCCGTGCCCACCTTACAGCATGTGTCCCAGAAGATCACCCGTGCCCTAACCAACGCAGTTACTGGGAAGGTCCACTTAACCACGGACACATGGACAAGTGCTGGTGGCCAGGGACGCTACATTTCCCTGACAGCACACTGGGTGAATGTTGTGGAGGCCGGGAGTGAGTTGTACCCTGGGATGGCACAGGTGCTACCCACGCCCAGGATTGCGGGCCCTACGTCTATAATGGTCTCCACCAGCAGCTATGTTACTGGCTCCAATCCCGACCCTCTCCTCCTCCGCCTCCTCCTTCACTTCCACCTCCAGCAGCAGTCAGCCATCAGTCGCTAGCTAGAAGCAGTGTAGCACTGCTGTGGGTAAGCGTCAACAGGCCGTGCTGAAGTTGATCTGTTTAGGGGACAAACAGCACACCACCGCAGAGCTTTGGCAGGGTTTAAGGGACCAGACCGGCAACCTTACATACATCCCATGCCTAGCCCACGTATTAAACTTAGTGGTTCAGCGGTTTATCAAAACCTACCCCAATTTGCCAGAGCTACTAGTGAAGGCGTGCCGCGTGGGTGCCCATTTCTGCAAGTCGTCCACAGCTTCAGCCGGCCTGTCAACGCTGCAGCAGCGCTTGCGGCTTCCAGCTCACGACTGTTGTGCGACATGAGCACACGCTGGAACTCTACGTTCCACATGTTGGCCAGGCTTTGTGAGCAGCAGAGAGCAATTGTGGAATACCAGCTGCAACATGGTCGTCGCCTTTCGAGTCAACTGCCACTATTCACAAGCGAGGAGTGGGCATTGATGTCAAACCTCTGTGAGGTTTTAAAAAACTTTGATAAATCCACACAGATGGTTAGTGGCGATAACGCTATTATCAGCGTAACCATCCCACTGCTCAAACGATCGCTGCTCACAATTAAGGACGACGCTCTGAATGTGGCAGACGAGGAAATGGGGGAGTACATTACACAGGGTGATAGCCAGACCACCCACAGTTCGTCTTCTCAGCGCAAATTGGACCATGAAGAGGAGTAGGAGGAGGAGAAGCTGGAGACAGTTGCCTCTGCTGCAGAGGGTAGTACCCATGGAACTTTAATTCCATCTGTTCAGCGTGGATGGTCAGAAGAGGAGGAGGAGAAGGAGGATGAGGAGATGGAGAGTCATCCTGATATCGACATCGACGTCTTGCCTGTTGGTACCCTGGTACACATAGCTGACTTCATGTTAGGCTGCCTTTCCCACGACCCTCACGTTATATGCATTTTAGATATCACGGATTACTGGATGTTCACCCTTCTCGACCCCCACTACAATGAGAACTTCTCATCTCTAATTCCTGTGGTGGAGAGGATGAGTAAAATGGTGCAATACCAGAAAGTACTTGAGAGATTGCTCCAAAATTTTCCATCTGACAACGTGGCTGGGAAAGTCCATACTTCCTTAGGCAACCGAGGAAGGGAGACAAGGGGAGCACACAACAGTTCCAACAAAGGCAGGGCAACACTCTCCAAGGCATGGGACACTTTCATGACACCCCGCCAGCAACCTCACCCTGAAGCGTGGCCTAGTGGTACAAGGAGGGAAAAGTTTTGGAAGATGTCGAAGGAATACATAGCAGACCGTGTCAGCGTCCTAAATGATCCCTCAGTGCCTTACAACTACTGGGTGTGCAAGCTGGACACGTGGCACGAATTGCGCTCTACGCCTTGGAGGTGCTGGCCTGCCCTGCCGCCAGCATTTGTCTGAGCGTGTATTTAGTGCTGCTGGTGGCATTATAACAGATAAGCGTATCCGCTTGTCCACTGGCAATGCTGACAGGTTGACTCAGATAAAAATGAACAAGGCCTGGATTGCCCCTGACTTCTCAACTCCACCAGAGGAGAGCTGAGCTGAATCATGAATATAAAGGAAATTTCAATCTATCATTTATAATGTACTAATGTGTACATAATGTGACGAATACCACGCCTCGTGCTACGTCGAGCTCACGAGACGCAGTATGGTCACTTGTTACCAAAGCGTGACGTTACGCCCTCCAGAGGAGCAGGTAAGGTCAGCTTGGTACCGTTTACACAGACACCTCTTGTCCACGCGGGCACAAAGAGGCAACAAGCTGAGAGAGCCTTTTCACTACCGCAGTGAAAACAGCGCTGTCTCAACCCGGGTAACTGCCACCAGCTTCTTGTTTGATACAAGCCCGGACCGCTAACTGGATTATATAGGGTGAGAAACCAACCTGCGGTAGCTAATAACTAGGCTGCAACACGGACGTGAGGATTCGTGATCGAGATACAAAATAGCACAAGATTAAATTATATATTTAATCGCCTTAAGGGCACACTAGATGACACAATATACACAGAGAATATATACAGTGGTCTGAGGTTACAAATAAAGGTGATATAGGTACAACAGGGTTAAGCAGGGTAAAAGTCAGTTACCTTGTAGTTGAAAGTTCTATGATGGTGGAATAGTCCTTGGCTGCAGTCATGTGGGGCGGTGATGTCAGCAGTTTCCAGGTCTCTCCAAACACATTTGCATGATGTGACCCCCTTTCAGAAAAAGACACGCCCGGTGGCCTGACCGAGCTTGATGGCGGCTGCTTGTTAGCAGAGCTCTCGCCACCAGTACCCATCTTAGCCTCTATTTCAGCACTATCCTGATATCGGCATGAAGATCCAGCTGAAGGATTGCACACAGACTGCATCAGGGCACAGAGACGACCCAGGCCCGAGCCAAGATATGTAAAAATACCTTAATAAATCGAATTTGCAGCCGCCGGCGCGGCCCTCCAAGATGGCGCCGAAACAACATGGCGCGGCCACAGGCGATCCTGCTCCTACCCAGACATCTAAGGTACGGGAGAACAAGCCTTCGGGTGATAATGATACAGCGTCTGGCGGGGAGAGGTCCGATCTTACCAGAGAATTTCTGGAGGGAGCATTGCAGAGAGCGCTAGCTCCACTGGCTGTGGACCTGGTGTCCATAAAGGCAGATGTCCACCATATCGGTGACCGCGTTGAGACGCTGGAACAAACCCAGGACGCCGTGCTCACGTTTAATTCAGCGGTGAAAGAGTCCCTTCTCTCCCACACTAGGGCAATGAATACACTCCTGCTCCAAATGGAGGACCAGGAGAATAGAAACAGGAGGAGGAATATTAGACTCAGAGGCCTACCTGAGGCTGAAGATAAGGAGGACTTGTTTCAAGTCATGGACTCCCTCTTCCGCATGCTGCTTGGCCCAGAGCAAGCAACCCATGTCACTGTTGAAAGGGTACACAGAGCCCTGAAACCAAAGCCGGCGTCCCGCGATAACCCGAGGGACATAATCTGTGGTATCCTGAGCTATAGGGACACTGAATTAATTTTACAAGCAGTGAGGAAAAAGGGAGATATAAAGCTCCAAGGAGCCAGTGTCCAGATTTACCAGGACTTAGCGGCGTCCACACTGCAAAAACGGAGATTAATGAAGCCACTTACGGACCTTCTGTGGTCATCCAAGTTCCCATACAGATGGCTCTTTCCGTTTGGGATTTTAATCACAGCAAGGAACCGCCGTATAACTGTCCGAACGCCTGAGGATCTCCAGCCGGTCTGGGAAGCGCTGCAACAACCGCCAGTCGAGATTCCCTCCTGGCTACCTGTCCTGCACATGGAGGACTTACCACCACTTCCCTCAGCGTCAAGATGGTTGAAACCGAAACCCCAGAGATCCGGGAAGAACAAGAGGGCATGGTCCCAAGGAGCTCCAGATTGAGGGTTTGCTGATAATGCCATTTTTTCCCTTTTGTCAGTTGCTGCTTCACTGTTTAGCTTGGACAGTTTTCTTTTCTCTTCTCACAGGCGTTTACCATTTCCAATGTTGGTGATGGCTAGGTGTTTTCACTGGCCCCGCTTATTTCCTTTCAAACCCGTGAGTCAGCTGCAAACTTCTAACACACTGCAAATTAGTGTTAATATGCCTATTGCAATGTACTTTCTCTTTTCCTTTTCTTTATTGTCTCTACTTGCCCGGCAAAAAATATCTGCTAGGATAGTTTTTCATGCATCTTGTTCACAATTACTGAGGCTAAGAGTTGGGGTTCTGGGCTGGTCGGGATGCACATGGTATTGACATGTGCAATTATTTTACTCCCCCCAGCTCAAAATTCCATACATATCTGGAATCACCTCTAAGTTATGGTTATTGTTTTACATTGTTCAATGCCTTGTTTTGTACATCCTCGATACCTGGTTGGCTATGCGACTTTAATTCGCAAAACAACACCTGGTTAAGATGGCTCCATTAACTCTATGCTTAACCACCTTTAATGTACAAGGTTGTAACAACCCTAAGAAACGCAGTAGAATTTTCCAAATTCTCAAGAAAATTAGTGCAGACATAGTACTCCTTCAGGAGACTCACTTCTCTCACTCACATGTTCCTAACCTCAGCAACTCTCCCTTTAATGTTTGGTATCATGCCACTTCTGGCAGTTCTGCGGCTAGAGTGGTCAGCATAGGTTTCAAACGGGGCACCCCCTTTACACTACATTCCGAAGTGAGGGATCCTGAGGGGAGGTACCTATTATTGAAAGGGGAAATAGGCCACTTCGCTGTCACGATATGTAATTTGTACGCGCCTAATGTGAGACCGGTCAGTTGGCTAAAAGACGTACTGGGCAAAATTGGTGCATTCACTACGGGTATGCTGCTAGACTCACAAACTCAGGTTGATTCTATATCGCAGAAATTACAGGCGTATTTCACTACCAATGCAACGCCCAATATGTCCCATACAATAATTTGGGAGGCGCATAAGGCGGTAATTAGGGGGGAATTTATCGCGTTGGGATCTTATGTCAACAAGAATAGAGCGAGTAAATTGACAGACCTCCTATCTCGTATTGCTAATCTAGAATCATCACATAAACGCTCATACGCGCGTAGAGATCTTGACGAGTTAAAAGTCGCGAGACGAGAGCTACAGGAGCTGTTAAATCTTATGGCGTCCAGGGCCTACTTGAAGGTCAAACATAAACATTATGTCCATTGGAATAGAGGTGGTAAGATAATGTCCGCGCTCATTAAAAAACGTGATGACCAAGTTTTTATCAAACACATGAGGTCACGGGAGGGACCCCTCGTAACAGACACTCAGAAAATATCAAAGGTCTTTAGGGATTATTATCATGACTTGTATAATCTTAGGCGTGAGGAACAGAGCGACATACAGACAGTGCGCAAAAGGGAAATAGACAATTTCTTGAGGACATTGAATTTACCGGTCCTTAATGACACCTCTAGATCGTCGCTAATGGCTCCCGTCACCTTGGCTGAGGTGAAAAAGATCTTAACTACGACGCCGTCCAGCAAGAGCCCGGGCCCTGACGGACTCACTGTGGCTTATTATAAAAAGTTTTTCTCGGTTCTGGGTGCACAGCTAGTAAATTTCTTTAACTCCTTGCTAACTGGAACACCCCTGACTAGACATGCTCTAGAGGCACATATAGTTGTGTTACCAAAGCCGGGCAAAGACATTGAAGTCCCATCTAGCTTCAGACCGATATCTCTGCTAAACGCAGACGTGAAACTATGGGCTAAACTTCTGGCCAATAGGCTCTCCCCTTTCCTACCAGAGATTATATCCCCTGAGCAGTCAGGCTTTGTGGGGGGCAGGGAGTGCAGAGACAGCACCTTTAGAGTCTTACAGGCCCAACAATTCGCCTTGAAAAAGGGAAAGAAGCTCGTATTCCTCAGCACCGATGCTGAAAAGGCGTTCGATAGAGTGGACTGGAACTACATGAAAGCCACACTGCTGAAATTCGGCCTTCCCTCTCAATTTGTAGAGGTGGTGCTGTCTCTGTACTCTAACCCCTCCGCAAGAGTGCAAGTTAATGGCTGCCTGGCTGCCTGCTTTCGCCCACACTATTTATTCTATGCTTAGAAACGTTCATACAGTCTATGAGACAAGACCCCGCTATTCAAGGGCTTATAGTGGGCAGGGATATGCATACTGTCGCCGCATTCGCGGACGACATGTTTATCTTCATAACAAAACCTGAAGCGGTGCTACCGGCTCTCCTAAAGCAATTGGATGTTTACGGTTCCTTGTCCAACTTTAAAATCAATCTTTCCAAATGTACGGCCATAGGCATTAATATTTCCCAATCGTCCGTGGCAAAATTTGAGAGGGACTTTCCGTTGAAATGACATAACTCACATATTAAATACTTGGGTGTCAACGTAACAAAAGACCCTGGCCAACTTTTCCACCAGAATTATACACCATTGCTTTCCAGTATCAAACAACAATTAGCTGACATAAAGATCCCCTTTCTGTCTTGGTTGGGGAGAAAAAATCCCAAACTAGTGGTGAGGTGAGTAGTAATGTAGGCAAGTAGGGGCTTGACTGAAGGGAGTCATAAACACATGGTCTAAAATATCATCATCCTTATGCCCTTCCCCTTGCATATCCCCGTTCACTCCCACTTGTTTTGTCCCATATTTGACAATACAGGGTTTTCAAGACGATCTGGGTCTTTGGAAGGCGTTGGGCAATAGGCGTAGCAATAAGAGACATCTTGAAACAACGAATTGTCCCTCCCATTCAAGACTTGAAATTAAGTTTCCCTCATATCCCATGGTCACCCATACACTACTCACAGTTTTCGAGAGTATGCAACCAATACTTGGCGTGTACCCCTAGTAAACTCGACCCCACCTGGTATGACACGATTTTACTACAACAGGCGGGGAAAAAAGGGTCAGTTTCTAAGATATACAACAAATTACTAGATGACGCAGGCCCCTATAGACCCTGGTTCATATCCCAATGGGAAAAGGAGATGAACACCACTTTTGATGATAGCACAGTAGATAGGATTTTATGTCACTCCCATGGGTACTCCAGGTGTATTAGGATACAGGAGAATGCCTATAAACTGGTAACTAGGTGGTATAACACGCCGGTCAAACTTCATGCCTTGGACCCCTCACACTCGGATCAATGTTGGAGATGTAGGGAAACTGCAGGCACCCTATTGCATATCTGGTGGACCTGCCCCTTGATATCCCCATTCTGGGACATGATTTCCAAACATATTCTAGATATTATCTCCTCCTCGTCGCCACTTACTCCCCTGGTGGTCTTGCTAAACTTGCCCAGTGTAAAATCTATTCTTGCCAAACACTCTTTGTTGTCCTCTTTGGTAGCTGCGGCAAAACTACTGATCCCAATGTTCTGGCTTACCAATAAAACACCGGGGCTGGCAGACTGGATTAATAAAGTACAGGAGATTCGCCAGTTGGAAGAGATGTCTAGCTGGGAATCCTTGTCCCACGACAAATATCTATTGGTGTGGTCTCCATGGCTGAAGTGGCAGGCTACACGTCAAATGGACCTGACATTGCCGATGACACCCATCACTGGCGGTATCGGTTAACTAATGTTATTTCTTATGTAATACTGCAAACACGTTAAGATGGAATCGGGATGTGGCTGAAGTACCGTTAATGCATGGAACCAATTTGGGTAACTAATTGCTATGTGTAAAGCGTTTAATGTGACCTTATATGCCCTTTTTTCCTATCTGCAACCGTGAAATGTACTAGTAATTGTAATTTACCTATGAATGTAATCCTCTTGCCATCGAAACTTGCTTATGTTTTTGTGCAAAATCAACTCCTGCGAGCCAGATTATGTATCTTGAACATTCTGATTCAAACTAAGGATGTACACTTCTGTTATTACTTTATTGTTTGATGTGCACTAGATTATTGACTTTCCAGTGATGAAAATCTTAAATAAAGATTTGTTAAAGAAAAAGACACGCCCGCTTGCTGGCACAAGCCTTTTAACCTGTAGCCAGCGTCTCCCCTCCCAGCCTCTGGGAGTGGTCCCCCCTCCCTGCTGTTCCTGGCAGCTCAAGGACCTACAAAACCCTTTAGGGTTCATAGCTCCAGGCCAGAAGGTCACACAGAGATGGTCCTGGGACCAACGGATCCGCCTGGGTTCCGGCTATAAGTAGAGTCCAAACATGGCACCATTATTTGGTTTCTGTGGGGAGATAGGGATATCTTCCTTCCCTGGCACCCCACCCTCAAACAAAGACCATGGGCATGTTCATCGTGGCCACCGGGACACAAATATGTATTTGGTTTGCGCCTTCGATGGCCGTGCAATTCATAATTCCTTATGAAATGTAGGTGCCAACATGTCTGGGAGGTATCATTGATCCTGGCAAAGGCTGATGCCTCATGCTGGGGTTTTTCCTGCAGGTTCCGTGCTGTCTGACTGGAGGTGTGAAATGTAACCAAATGTGGCCTGCTAGGAGTTTTCTGCTATTTGGCTGTGGCTTTGAAGCAGGGCCCCCTGTGGAGCTTGATTTCCTCTGCCATCTTTCAGCAAATGGTGGGTGTGAGGACATGGCTGACAGTAAATATTAATCCATATTCCTCACACCTCCCCCTTTTAGAGGGCGCCAGGGGGCAGCACATTCCTGTGTTTCCCTGTGCGCCCATCCGCACCCTCTCCTTGCCGGGATAGCCCATCAGCGTTCCCGTGGTCATGGCCCTTCTTGTGGCGAATGGTCAAGTGATACTGCTGGAGAGCTAGGCTCCAGCGTAGCAGCCTTCCATTCGTCCCGGATATGGTGTTTTACCAGCTGAGGGGGTTGTGGTCGGTCTCCACAGTGAAGCAGTGCCAGTATAAATACGGCTGCAACCGTTGCAGTGCCCAGACAATGGCCAGGCACTCCTTCTCCATTGAGGAGTATGCCACCTCCCTCGGCAGGAGCTTCCGACTCAGGTACAGAATGGGGTGTTCCTGGCCCGTAGTGTCGACCTGGCTGAGTACGGCACCGAGGACAAAATCACTAGCGTCGGTCTGTACTATAAATGGCCGCGTGAAGTCGGCTGCCTGTAGTACAGGGAAGCTCGAGAGGGCAACCTTGAGCGCCTGGAAGGCCGTCTCACAGTCGTTTGTCCAATCGACTGCGGAGGGCAGCTTCTTCTTGGTGAGGTCCGTCCAGGGCTTCGACAGGCTAATAACAGACAAACCTCCTATAGTACTCGGCGGTGCCCAGGAAGGACATCACCTGTTTTTTGGTCCCGATGGTGGGCCAGGATGCGATAGCATCCACTTTCCCGGGCTTTGGCTTCAGGGTTCCCCTGAGTACCCGGTGCCCCAGGTAGTGGACCTCGCTCATGCCCAACTGCCACTTTTCCAGCTTGATGTTCAAGCCTGCCTGGTGGATCCGCCCTAGCACCTGCGTCAGGTGCTGTAGGTGATCCTCCCATGTAGTACTGAAGATGGCAATGTCATCCAGATACACTGCCGCGTACTCTTCAAGTCCCTTACCAGCGTGTGGACAATCTGCTGAAAAGTGGCAGGGGCATTCTTTATGCCGAACGGCATCACCGTGGATTCGTACAATTCAAAGGCGGTGATAAAGGCAGAGTGTTCCACGGGTCAGGGGAATCTGCCAGTACCCCTGCCTCAGATCCATGATGGTCAGGTACTGGGCCCCGGCCAACTGATCAAGCAGGTCATAAATGCGTGGCATAGGGTACGCATCGGTGACCGAGACAGCGTTGAGTCCCCTGTAGTCCACACAGAACCGGGTAGTCCGGTCCTTCTTTGGGACGAGGACCACAGACGAGGCCCAAGCGCTGTTCATGCCTGGATGACCCCCAGCTTCAGCATCTCGTCACTCTCCTGGCGCATGTGCTGCTGCACCTCCAAGGAAACCCGATATGCTGAACGCCAGATTGGGGGGTGATCCCTATTGTCCACGTGATGGACGGCCAACTCTGTCCTTCCGGGCTTGTTGCTGAACAACTCCTGGAAGGGGTGAATGGTGACCATTGGTCCTTCAAGAGCTGTTGGCCCACATCCACATCCTTGATGGACCCACCCGCCGTCGCCTGGGCGAGCATGTCCCCCTCATCTGGAAGGTTGCAGACAGGGAGGGCACATGCCTCCCTGTCATGATACGCCTTCATCATGTTCACAAGGAAGGCTTTACGCCTTCCCCGGGCGTAGTCCAGGGTGACCATGTACGTCACAGCGTTGAGGCGCTGATGCACGAGATATTTGCCTTGCCAGGCCGCATGAAGCTTGTCCTGAGGTACGGGGACCAGTACCCATAACTTTTGACCCACCTGGTAGGTCCTCTCACAAGTGTTTTATCATACCATCGCTTCTGGTCGGCCTGGTCCCGCTCCATATTATCATGCACTAGCTGCAACAAGGCCTGCCTCTTGTTTCGGAATCGCATGACATACTCGATGACTGACACTCCAGGGGTGGCTACATCTCCCTTCCGGGCCTCTTTAACCAGAACCAGGGGCCTCCGCACAGGTCGCCCGTACAGGAGCTCGAAGGGGGAGAACCCTGTGGAGGCCTGTGGGACCTCTCGGTAGGCAAACAGCAGATGTGGGAGGTACTGCTCCCAGTCACGCCCGTGGGAGTCGACCAACATCTTAAGCATCTGCTTTAAAGGGAGTCTGTCACCACTATATGACCATATACAGCACTTACATGGCGCTGTAGCACACCTATACATGATTCTAATGGTACCTTTGTTATTTTCTTTAGACATCCAGAAGCAGGAAAAACAACGTTTATTTCATATGCAAATGAGCACTCGCAAGTGCCCAGGGGCGGTGTTCCATGTGTAGGTGCCTAGGCTGCTCTGCCTTTTTAACCGTTACTCCTCCCCCGGCCTTTTCCTTTGCCCACCCTTTTCCTCCCTTGTATCATCGCTAGGTCCAGCCGAGATCCCGCTGTGCGCACTGCTTCGCCGGGTCGGGGCATGCACACTGCAATGCCCATTTTGGGTACGGTATCAATTCAACTAGTGTGCATGCGCCGGCCGGCGAAGCAGTGCTCAGGCGCGGGATCTCGGCCGGACCTAGGGATGATACAAGGGAATAGGAGGGCGGGCAAAGGAAGAGGCTGGGGGAGGAGTAAAGGGTTAAAGAGGCAGAGCAGCCTGGGCACCTACACACAGAACACCGCCCCTGGGTACTTGTGAGGGCTCATTTGCATATGAAATAAACATAGTTTTTCCTGCTTCTGGATGTCTAAAGAAAATAACACAGGTACCATTAGAATCATGTATAGGTGTGCTACAGCGCCATGTAAGTGCTGTATATGGTCATATAGTGGTAACAGACTCCCTTTAAGGTGCCATTAAACCGTTCGCACAGGCCGTTGGTCTGTGGGTGGTATGGGCTGGTCACCAGATGTTGCACCTGTGTTTGCCTGAAGAGGGACTCCATCAATTGCGACATGAACTGGGTCCCCCGGTCAGTAAGCATTTCCTGGGAAAGCTTACTCTGGAGAAAATCTCCAGCAAGGCGGTGGCCACATTGTCGGCCCGAATGGATGACAAGGCTACCGCCTCCAGGTACTGGGTGGTGTAGTCTACTACTGTCAATATGAAGCATTTCCCGGAGCTGCTGGAAAAGGACAGCAGTCCATTCAGATCCACAGCCACACTCCTGAAAGGCTCTTCAATTATGGGCAGCATTACCAGTGGGGCTTTGGGGCGCCGCCCCGCCTTCCCCACCTGCTGGCAGGTGTCACATGAACGGCAGTAGGCAACCACATCGGCCCCCATCTTTGGCCAGTAGAAACGTTGGTCTAATCTGGCCTTTGTCTTAGCCAGCCATCGGAATCTCATACGCAACCCGCAACAACTTCCGTCCTGAACTGATAGGGTACCACTAGCTGTCGGTCGCTAGGCCACGCCTCCGGTGAGCTCTGCTGGACTGTGACCCGGTACAGCCGTCCTTGGTCCCAGACCATCCGCTCGAGGTCTGAGTCCGAGGGGGGCTGTTCCGCTTGCTCCTTGAGAGCGTTCAGGCTGGCGTCAGCCACTAACGCGTCCTGAAACTCCTGACTGGACGTGGCCAGAATAGACGAAACTGCCCGGGACCTGTCTCCTGGCCTCCATCTGACTCAGCAGCCACTTGGTCAGAAGGGGGAAAGCCATCAGACCTCTGAGGGGCCCCTAGGGCCCCAGCACTCCCACTGCGCGTTACAGCAGCTATGGACGCTGCCACCACTGGTAGTGCCTGCTTCCAGACGGACTAACCTGGCCCTCTGACATCCCAGTGGTGGAGGAATCCTGCACTGAGGCTTCACCTTGCAGCCCTACTTCTCCTGGGACAGCCCTAACCTCATTTGCATCCTCCTCCCCCGCAGCTGTCTGCCCCCTGCTTGTCCCCTCAGTCACCACACCGGAGGACAACAGGTTCCAGCAGGCTTGCTGGCCACACCCTGGGGCTTCAGCACAGCTGGCAGGAATTACCCCCTCCCCACTGAGGGGAGAGGTACACATTACATCCCCCCTCCCCACATCCCCATCGACAGGCATGTTATGAACATTCACAGTATCATCAGGGGGGGACATTACATCACATTCTGGGGAATCGTACCTCGGGGTGTCAGGGGCCACGTACTTAGACACAAGCCACCCCAGCTCCGCCCCCAGCAAAACACTGGCGGGGGTATTTGCGGATACCCCCACCTCCCTTACTCCTCGACTGGCGCCCCAGTCCAAATAGACCTTAGCGACGGGCAGCGACAGTTCTAGTCCTCCAATCCCGGAGACAGTAAGGGATCTCCTGAGCAATAAATTATGCCACGGCCTAGCCCACGGTGAACGGTTGCAAATTGTCAAGGGACCTCCCACCACCCCCACCCACACACAACACAGTGGATGGTTTCCGGGTCAGCGACTGGGACGGGTCCCTTTGGGCGCTGGGGACACATGGCGTTGAAGTGTCCTGGCTACTTACACAGGTGGCACAGTCGGGGTTCCCCCACTGACGTGGAAAGCGTAGCAGGGGCTGGTGCAGCATGCAACTTACCCCCTTTCCAGTGTTGTTGGTGTATTCATCGGCCAGGGCTGCTGTTGCGAAGGCCCCCTTTGGCTTCCGGTCGCTGAGGTACTGCTGTAGGTCCTCCGGGCAATTCCACAAGAACTGCTCTGTGGCGTTGAGCAAATTCAGCTGCTGGACGGTGGTGAGCTCCAATACTGTGGTTCATTGGTTGACCGCTCTCAGCAAGGCACGCATGTGATCGGTCCAGCTTTGGGTATAACCCCACTGCAAATTCCTGAGCTTTCTCCGGTACGACAGGGGTTAACTTGTACTGCCGGACCAGAGCCTGTTTGATGTCCTCATAGCTCAGGATGGTCTTGCTGGGCAGGTACTTGAAGATTTCAAGGGCTTTTCCCCTGAGCTGTGGCGTGAGGAATCTGACCCACTGGTCCTCTGGCAGCTGGTACTGATGGCAGGCCGTCTCAAATGCCAACAATAAAATGTCCCAGTCTCCATCTTTGTCCAGCAGGGGAAAGTCCTCCGCCCGCAGTTTGGGAATCCGGATCTCTGGAGACTCAGATAGGGCTGGAGAGGGCTGCTGGAATTGGAGCTTCAGCTGGAGTATTTGTAGCTGGTGCTCACGCTCTGCATGCTCGCGACCTTCTCGTTCTGCAGCCTCTGTTCGTTCGCGATGTTCTGCAGCTGCCATAAGGATCTCGTAGGAAGCCTAGTCTCCGGCCTGGAGTCAGTCTAGGGCAGCCTGTAGGAGACCAGCCGAACCTGCCTGGCTGGGGGGATGGGCAGGTGGAGTGAGGTCCACTGGGGACCTCACCTCCGGCAACTGGCTCCTTGGGGAGCTTTGGCTGTGCTACCCCTCACATGGAAGAAAGTCGCCTTCCACCTCCTCTCGGCCCCCTATCTGGACTGCGTCCTCCGCGCCATCATTCATAGCCTCAGCCATCTCCTTAGCCTGGCTTCTTGTGTAACTGGCCATCATTGCCACGGATGGTCACTGATATGGACTGCAAACTGATGCACACACACCTTATTGTATTTGCACTCAGACTGTCTAGTGTTGAGCTGATCTTAAGACTCCAGCGGCAAAAGCTTCTGTTGGTCGTCTTTAATGTCTGGGAGTATGGGTCTCACACTCACACACACTATTATCTCGATTCCACTTTGCTGCCACCAATATGTGACGAATATCACACCTCGTGCCCGCTTGACATCACCTACATCTAGCTCACGAGACGCAGTATGGTCACTTGTTACCAAAGCGTGATGTTACGCCCTCCAGAGGAGCAGGTAAGGTCAGCTTGATACAGTTTACAAAGCTGAGAGAGCCTTTTCACTGCCGCAGTGAAAACAGCGCTGTCTCAGCCCGGGTAACTGCCACCAGCTTCTCGTTTGATATAAGCCTGGTCCGCTAACGGGATTATATAGGGTAAGAAACAAACCCGTCTGTATCAGTCTGTAAAAGTGGCATACAACTCGGACAACATGGTTCCCAGCAGCGACCTTGGAGTCCAAGATACATCCAGACATCGTCCCCATGCTGTTCCTGATCCATTTCGGTGGTGTTTGTCACTTTCTGACTTTTTCCAATGGACCAGGCACCCTCCCCTCTTCAGAGCAGGGGGTGCCTGGTTGTCTCCCATTGACTTCCGTTATACTCGGGTGCTCGGCCGAGCGCACGAATATCACGATGTGTTCGGCCCGAACACCCGAATACTTTAGTGCTCGATTATCACTAATTATCACCATTAGGACTAAACTCTGAAATGGAATTGTTTGGGTTCCTTTGAAGAAGGGATTGGGCCCAAAGCTGATGGGACATCAAGGTCCGGCTATTCTATACCAGCACCTTGATCTCCCCTTGGAATAGATACTGTAACCATAAAAATAACCAACTTTTATGGTGGATGGAATTATGCAGAGTAATAAAGTTTATTACATATTTCCTGGATGGAATAATTTCTCCTATATGAGATACAGTATAGATATAAGATAAGAGAGCTGATGAAGTTCATCTTGAGTCGTTTTTTTTACCCTTTTTTATCATTATTTTAATTTTTAATTTTTGGTAATCCAAATATGGACTAGCACATTCAATAATTCATAATGCAAATATTTCTAAATAAAACGCATCAAAACCCCCAAAAAACGCATAGAAACCGCAGGGATCAGAATAGGTAATGTATAGTATATGGAAACATGTGAGTGTGTAGATGAATGAGGAAGCTGTATATATGTAACAAGGAGATATAAGATCATGGCAACAAAAGAGACAGTATAATTCCAACAAGAATCCTATATGAAATGGTTCCATATACGGGTTTTACCCACAACTTAATCGTGGATCAATCCGATCCAGCTTTGTAATCACTCCACAGAGTGATAATGGACTATAAATAGATGGCATCGCTACATCTGCAAATGTAAGCCACTGAAGAAGGAGCTAGTGCTACGAAACACGTTTGGTATCCACAGGAAATATAACTCTATCTATATACACAGTCCGGACCCTAGGTGTATATAGTACTGCTTATCCTGGAGCGAACTCGCTGCTGCTGATGTGTCCAAGCTGAAGGAGGAAGTAGCGCGCTACAGCCAAATACAAACTAAGGCCTAGTTGACACGAACGTTTTTTTTGCGAGTGTACGGGCCGTTTTTTTTGTGTTCCGTATACGGTCCGTATACGGTACCATTCATTTCAATGGTTCCGCAAAAAAAACGGAATGTACTCCGTATGCATTCCGTTTCCGTATTTCCGTTTTTCCGTTCCGTTGAAAGATAGAACATGTCCTATTATTGCCCGCAAATCACGTTCCGTGGCTCCATTCAAGTCAATGGGTCCGCAAAAAAAACGGAACACATACGGAAATGCATCCGTATGTCTTCCGTATCCATTCCGTTTTTTGCGGAACCATCTATTGAAAATGTTATGCCCAGCCCAATTTTTTCTATGTAATTACTGCATACTGTATATGCCATACGGAAAAACGGAACGGAAAAACGGAACAGAAACGGAAACACAACGGAAACAAAAAACGGAACAACGGATCCGTGAAAAACGGACCGCAAAAAACTATAAAAGCCATACGTTCGTGTGAACTAGGCCTAACTGTTTGATGACTCGAAACATACAATCTTGCTACTACAGGAACCTCCATAAAGATAAAATCATCCAGCGCTGAAGCAGAAGAAGGAGGGGTAAGTGCACAACCCCACATACCTCGGGACTGACGAGCTCGCTCCAAGTAAGTGAATGACATTCCAAGCAATGCTGGTGATATGAATCCACACTAAAATAGGATGTTAAGACTGAGCTTGCTGGTCATGTTGAGCTTTGGTAAAGCCACATTCACATGTCAGTGTTTTGGTCAGTGATTTCCATCAGTGATTGTGAGCCAAAACCAGGATTGGAGCCTCCACAGACAAAAGGTATAAGGGAACGATCTGCATCTGTTCTGTGTTTAGAGCCGTGCCTGGTTTTAGCTCACTGATGTTAATCACTGACTAAAACACTGACGTGTGAATGAGGCATAACACTGCTCCGCTCCTTACTGAACATTGTGGAGGCTCTTGTATCAGGCAAGACGCGCGCGCTTGGCTTGCTGAGAAATACCAGCCAGCGCGTGCTTGCTGATAATCACTAGTCAGCCTTCCTACTTCTTTATTGTGGAGTGAATTGTTTTGTTTTCTCAGAGTGAGGACTATGGATTGATTGCAATGCTCATATATATTTTTATGGACTGATCATGATTTTTGGTTTATGATACCTCCGTTACTGGACTATATTTCCATATATACAGGCTGCTCACAACTAAATATTATATATATGAAATGTGGTATGAAATCGCTGTCATGAATCCATAATGTATATGAAATTTTAGATATTTGAACTGGTATATATTGTAAGCTATTTAGTGGGAGTGTACCATATGACATTGCCCTGCATGGTTTGTTACCAGCGACCTCAAATATCCCTTTAAACAATCATGCATTGCAATTGATAGTGGAATCATGTACTGTTATCTCATATTTCTATAATTCTTGGGATTGTATATAAAAAAAATTGGGGAGTGTTTTTATCTATTATTTTCTATATAATTTGTTTTTATTTAATTTTATTAATAAACAATTCAATCCTATATGCAAAACCAGAAGGAGGAGTGCACACCTTGTTTTTGTACACTTTTTGCAGTTGTTTCTTGCTGGGACTTGGTGGCCCATTAAGGTAGTGAACCCCCACTATCCATTAAGTCCAGGTTGAGAGCCCCTGCACTTTACCAAAAGTGGTACTGTACCTATAAAAAAAGATTAGACCCTCTTTCTTTATCCAGACACCCCCTATAAAAATCTGGCAGATTCCTCAGCACACACAAGCTGCCGTTTATGGTCGACTGTCCCCAATATAAAGACAGTGAAAGAGATAAAAGGGGAAAACAAATCTTACTTCAAGATCTGGGGGCTGACGAACACTAAGATGTCATGAACGAGTTTAAAGAAAGCCGATTGTAGGAGGATCTTTGCATTTGCTTTAATCAAGGTCTTATATAGCCAGTACTTGGGGTAATCTTTAGATGTTCCAGATACAGACTCTTTCTTCTTTTTTTTCTAGAAAGGGACAAAGAAAAATTCAGATAATGAAGCAGGAAATAAAAGTTAAAAGGATTTTTTTCTAGAAAGGGACAAAGAAAAATTCAGATAATGAAGCAGGAAATAAAAGTTAAAAGGAGGTTGATATGGTGGGTGGGGGTTTTGAGGAATGTACTGCTTCCATAGTTATGCATAGTTGCCAACAGTCCCTATTTTTCAGGGAATGTTTCTAATTTTTAGAGACAGTCCTGGGAAATTCAGGCTTTCCCTGGTCAAAAATGGGTGGGGCTTGAATAGATCCTGTCCATAAGTGGAAAGTCCTGCCAGGTTTGTGGGTATTCCTGGTGGCAGGGCTTAAAGAGGACATTTCACTAAAATAAAAAATCTAAACTAAGCATACAGACATGGAGAGCGGCGCCCAGGGATCCCCCTGCACTTACTATTATCCCTGGGCGCCGCTCCATTCTCCAGGTATAGGCTCCGGTATCTTCATATGTTCGGCTCAACTGGGTGGAGCCTGCCGGCGTCTCCTTCTCCCAGGCTGTAGCACTGGCCAATCGCAGCGGTCAGCTCATAGCCTGAGAGTTGTTTTTTTTTCTCTCAGGCTATAAGCTGAGCGCTGTGATTGGCCAGCGCTACAGCCTGGGAGAAGGAGACGCCGGCAGGCTCCACCCAGTTGAGCCGAACATAAGAAGATACCGGAGCCTTTACCGGGAGAACGGAGCGGCGCCCAGGGATAATAGTAAGTGCAGGGAGATCCCTGGGTGCCGCTCTCCATGTCTGTATGCTTAGTTTAGATTTTTTATTCTAGTGAAAGGTCCTCTTTAAATGACCCAAATATTTCAACAAGAATGCTGGTAAATATGGTTCTATGATGGATGGGTATAGTTGTAGTACATAGATCCCAATGAACATGAACACCTCTATAGACAAACAGTAGCCCACACAACAGGGAGTATATCTAGGATCTTACCTCGACCAGTACTTCCTGGCTGTGCACCTTGCTCAGCCCGTTCATTTCAATAGCTCCGTCCTGCTGTTTCCTCTTATTCCTACGTTTCTCCAGAGCTTTCCTTGCTTTCGCCACTTCCACCTTCCTCGCTTTGTCGAATGCTTCATAGTTGTGTTGGGTCTGATTTTCTTTGCTCAGTTCCCAGAGATCTTCCATGACTAAAGGTCTCCTGAACCCTTTAACAACTATGCTGCACGAAACAAAGTGTTAACGGTTAAAGTGTGAGATATAACAATGGAGACCACTCAAGTTGACATTAAATGGTGTGTGTACTTTTCAAGCCATTATGATTCCTCCAGCCCGTCTATAAGAAAAAGAATGAAGCAATTTTTCATGTAATATTGTTTAACCCCTTAAAGGGGTTGTGTAAGAATGGGGGGGTGTTGGAACATATGATAAAGCCTGACCCGGGTTTCACTCCTGCTTCGAAACCCAGGTCGGGCTTTATCATATGTTCTATGTGATGTTCAAGATTACGATCTTGTAAGTATAATAAAGAAGTGTGAACTATTTTACATGCGGGTCTGTGCTATGTTGATACTCTCTTTGAAGGCGTGAGAAGCATACCCACTACCGCTCGTTGGTTCAAGAGACTAAGAAGCTGCGAAGGAGGAAGGATAAGGAGGAGATTGGAAGAAGCAGCATAAAAAGAACCAGTGATTTTTGTGTTACCCCTAAGCTTTCCTTTATTGCAGCGCGGACCCTAACCCCTTTTTATACGTTTTGGGAAGCAGGTAAGTAAACTACCCTTTACAGGCAAAAAGCCCTCCATTTTTGCACAACCCATTTAAAGATTAAGCCTATTTTGGCCTTTGGGACACAGCCCCATTTTTCAAATCTGACAGGTGTCTGTCACGGAAGGGGAGAGCGTGCACAGCCCTGAGCTCTACCCACACCTCTGTCCCTGCCTACTTGCACAGTCCGCCCTATGCGACGGTATACAACTGGACGACGTTCCCTAAACTGAGTACGTGCTGGGCCTTAAAGGGAACAATGAAACAGGAGAAAATAATAAACAAAGTAACAGGTAGGCACAGAGGGGTAAATACACCAATAATGCAAGTATAAGCAGCGGTCAAAATACAGGACAACAAATACATAAAAGAGTAAGCAAGGTCAAAACAAGCAGAGGTCAACACCAGGAGGTAACGTCTGTACAAAGAAATAACCAAATCACAAGACCAGACCCTTATTTCTGATATTTGCAGACTCTATACTGACAGGGAATGTCCCACAGGATTGGCGCGTGGCATATGTGGTGCCAATATTCAAAAAGGGGCCAAAAACAGAGCCTGGAAACTATAGGCCGGTAAGTTTAACATCTGTTGTGGGTAAACTGTTTGAAGGTTTTCTGAGAGATGCTATATTAGAGCATCTCAACGGAAATAAGCAAATAACGCCATATCAGCATGGCTTCGTGAGGGATCGGTCATGTCAAACTAATTTAATCAGTTTCTATGAGGAGGTAAGTTCTAGACTTGACAGCGGCGAATCAATGGATGTCGTATATCTGGACTTCTCCAAAGCATTTGACACTGTACCGCATAAAAGGTTAGTATATAAAATGAGAATGCTCGGACTGGGAGAAAACATCTGTATGTGGGTAAGTAACTGGCTGAGTGATAGAAAACAGAGGGTGGTTATTAACGGTACACACTCAGATTGGGTCACTGTCACTAGTGGGGTACCTCAGGGGTCAGTATTGGGCCCTATTCTCTTCAATATATTTATTAATGATCTTGTAGAAGGCTTGCATAGTAAAGTATCAATTTTCGCAGATGACACTAAACTGTGTAAAGTAATTTACACTGAAGAGGACAGTATACTACTACAGAGGGATCTGGATAGATTGGAGGCTTGGGCAGATAAGTGGCAGATGAGGTTTAACACTGATAAATGTAAGGTTATGCACATGGGAAGGAAAAATGCAAGTCACCCGTACATACTAAATGGTAAAACACTCGGTAACACTGACATGGAAAAGGATCTAGGAATTTTAATAAACAGCAAACTAAACAGCAAAAACCAGTGTCAGGCAGCTGCTGCCAAGGCAAACAAGATAATGGGTTGCATCAAAAGGGGCATAGATTCCCGTGATATGAACATAGTCCTACCACTATACAAATCGCTAGTCAGACCACACATGGAGTACTGTGTACAGTTCTGGGCTCCTGTAAACAAGGCAGACATAGCAGAGCTAGAGAGGGTTCAGAGGAGGGCAACTAAAGTAATAACTGGAATGGGGCAACTACAGTACCCTGAAAGATTATCAAAATTAGGGTTATTCACTTTAGAAAAAAGACGACTGAGGGGAGATCTAATTAATATGTATAAATATATCAGGGGTCAGTACAGAGATCTATCCCATCAGCTATTTATCCCCAGGACTGTGACTGTGACGAGGGGACATCCTCTACGTCTGGAGGAAAGAAGGTTTGTACACAAACATAGAAGAGGATTCTTTACGGTAAGAGCAGTGAGACTATGGAACTCTCTGCCTGAGGAGGTGGTGATGGTGAGTACAATAAAGGAATTCAAGAGGGGCCTGGATGTGTTTCTAGAGCGTAATAATATTACAGGCTATAGCTACTAGAGAGGGGTCGTTGATCCAGGGAGTTATTCTGATTGGAGTCGGGAAGAAATTTTTTATTCCCCTAAAGTGGAGAAAATTGGCTTCTACCTCACAGGGTTTTTTGCCTTCCTCTGGGTCAACTTGCAGGATAACAGGCCGAACTGGATGGACAAATGTCTTTTTTCGGCCTTATGTACTATGTACTATGTTACAACAAAGACAAGCCGAGGTCCGAATGTTAGGAGGTCACGTCAAAACAGAGGAAACAAAAGCGAGGTCAAGGTACAATGCAATTCAATACAGAGAACTTGGTAAATGAAAAGACCTAATTCAGAGGCAACCTGTGGCCAGCAGGCTGCCTGTTTAAATAGGCCTGGCTGGTAAGTCAGATGACGTGGCCAGCGTCACATGACTCACAGCAGCCAAACTCAGCCAAGCACCTATCATCATTATCGGCGCTCGGCTCTCCTGCAGCTCGCCTGCTGCCATGGAGATGAGGTCGCAGGCTATGTCCTTGCCACTCTCCTTGCGCAGGGTGACGGCGGTGCTTATGTTATTATGTGATTATGTTAGTAGGAAATTTTGGCCAATATATTTCTTGTTTATAACAAAAAAATTATGAAATTTTTCTGCATTCAAGATAAATAGTGATACCTCAAAAATAGTTAATCATTAATATGTACCATACATCCACTTAATGTTGTCATCGTTTTTTAATCATACTTTGAGAGGTGAGAGGTTAAAAGGCTTAGAAATTTAGCAGCAATTTTAGACATTTTCAAGAAAATTTCCTAATCCTGTTTTTTCAGGGACCAATTCAGTTCTGAAGTGGTTCTGAGAGGCCTGCATATAAGAACCCCCATCCCCACCCCCATACATCGACCCATTTTAGAAAAATGCACTTCTCAAAGTATTCACCAAAATTAATGCAAAATGGAGGTGAAATGTAAACATTTTTTGGTAGATTTTAATCCATTTTTGGAACACAGCAGGTGATAAAATAGAACTAACCCCCAACATTTATTATCCCTATTCTTCAGTTTTTATTAATTATTAAAGTGATACTTCCCATGCCATACGTTTATAACATGGTGTGGGAAAAACTAAATTCCTACCTTTATGGGTATACAACACTTACAGATCTATGTATCTCCATGGTAACAGACTACAAATAAACTCTGCGTAGTCTGGTCCCATAGTTGTGTGTTACTCTCATGTGCCCTCTCCTACAGTACAGAGGTTAGAAATAAGAGAGCAGATGACATGGAGTAATAACACATGTCTACATGATCAGACTACACAGAGTTTGCTTGCGGCCTGTTACCATGCAGTCACATATGTCTGCATAGGAGGTGAATACACAAAAGAGACTATTTGGAAAGTTTTTGTCCCACTGGTCTGTCCGATCATGCAAGAAATGCACGTAGAATCATGCAGAAAACCTACCTGTCATACCAGCTGAAGGTGACTCTGCTGAAAAACGATGCTGTTAATTCAGGATTCTAAAAATGATATAAAAATATAAAGGGAGTTAGTAGAAAAAAAAATATTATATTTATTGTAAGCCAAAAACATCTAAAAAAATATGAATATTCTGCCCTATTGTCCTAGTTTATAAACTTAAATCACGTCCTGTGGCCAAAGCTCCATCGCTGTTCATGCGCTGATGACAATGGTCATGTAACTGCTGAACGTTATGTCCCCTGAAGCTGTACTGTCTACATTTGACTAAGACGCATATGGAGATTCGCCACAGCAAATCATGAAGCTACCATCATGGGAAAAAAAAAAAGCAATCTCTAAACCTAAAGGGGTTCTCCGGGCTTTTGGTATTGACGACTTATCCTCAAGATACCCCCGCCGATCAACTGTATGAGGAGACGGCGCATGCAGTGTGCACGTACTTTCTCCTGTCTCTCTTCCTGCTCTATCCTGAGGATAGGTCAATATTAAAAGCCCAGAGAGCTCCCTTAAAGTATAACTGTCATTTCAGTTTATTTTTAATACTGGGTAGGGACAGGGATGTTAAGCATTTTTTGTAATCTACTTTATTAGGGAAAGATGCTTTTTTGTAGGATGTAAAGAGTCTCCTTAGCAAAGCTCTAATGGAGTGTTGCTAAGAAGAGTCTGTCTTCAGTCTTTAGTCTTCAGTCCTAATGAGCGCTGAAGATGCCTATGTCTAACATACAGAGGCTTCCTTCCTGCCTCTTGTCATTACCCCGGTCCCTGACTATGGACATGTGGCCTAATTATCTGTAGCTGGCCAGCTAAGACCTGTCCTAGGTTGCTAATATAGCTTATATGTTTATACAGCTAGACCTGCCAATAACCTTAATACAGTTCCTATGTTTGTGTGTTAAAGACAAGGGCAGAGTTATTTACAGTAACTTCATGTTTGGATGTCATATAACTGTTATATATATTGTGTTCACAGAAGCAGAAAAGATATTATGCCTTTAAGATTCATTATATGGATGTGAGGTAAGCTCAATGACACAGCAGAAACAACAGAAAGCATAGAGTTAAACTGTTTTTGCTAATCAGGAGTCTTGACCAATCTTAGCCAGCCTCACACAGCCCAGGAGTTTTGACCAATTACAGCCAGCCTCACACACAGCTTGTGTGGGAAATTCCTCTAGCAGGAGCTTATGGAATCATTATTAACCAGAGAGAGGAGCTGAACAGACACACACTCCACTAAGAGCTGAGTTTTATGGAAGCAAGAGGCCAAAATAGGTATTTAAAACAGTTATATAATGTTCCTACTGGTAAAATAGTGATTAGAACTGTATACAGTTATATGTGTGTTTACTTACAGTTCCACCAATTGCAAACTACAAAGTTCACAATACAAATTCAAATTCCATATTGCAATCCAAATTGCATACAACCATACCAGATCATACTCAACCAATCTGCAAATAGTTACTACTAACTGCATACTGCAAATTGCGACGATAATTCAGCAAGTGAACTGTTAGTTAGACCTTAGATATACATCTCAGAGAGATCGTAAAGTGCTTAAACTGAGAGTACAGATACTGAAGAAAGAAATATATCCACTATTTTTATGTTGAATGACAAGATTGAACAGTTGAACCACCATCTTATGCATAACGCCATTTTATGAATCTTTATGCAGCATGTGTTTTGTATATGGACTATCTGCTGTGGAGGCGGCAGTGTAATATATGAAGAAAAGTTAAAGTTAATAAAGAAGTTATTTCAAGAATTTGGTGTGCTTTTTAAACCCACTGCTTTCATAGAACGGCGCTAGAGGAATTACAGAGTAATAGACAGTCTGGTTAGACTAAAAAGTCAGAGATATCAAAATTCTTCTAATGCCACAGCACAAAAGGCACTTCATAGTGCTGCGCCTGCCACACTATCACTGCCCATCACCCTGCCTGTCTGACTTGTTACACACAGGCCTCTTCAGCGCTAATTAAAACATTGAATACTGAAGACAGACTCCCCTTAGCAATGCTTAAGAAAACTCTTAAACCCCTTGTACAAATAAACATCTTTCTAAAGTATATTTCAAAAATGCTTACCTTCCTGTCCCTTTACTATATTAACTATAAAATGCAACAACACTTACACTAAGTGTTACAGGTAAATATGGCTCTCAGCCAGAACCTCAACCTGATGACCACACAAATATGTCTAATAATTGGATATAGTGTATATTGATATCCAGTGGTATTCACCCATTGAGTGATATCAGCATGGCCAGTAGCCATTTGGTCATTGCGTCCCTTGTTAGCATATCAATGGCAGGAAGGGCACATTGTAAAAGCAGTTGGACAACATTCTCTTGGCCAACAGATTGGGAAGATATTTGGGTGGTCACAGGGCGGATTCCATGGTTGGGGCTGGGACACAGGAAGATATATGCTATAAGAAACTTGGGGACTCTCTCTCGCTCTCTCTTCCTGCCAGCCACTTGGACCAACAGCACTTTAGGAGCAAGCTAAGTTATATGTCTGCTTATGTGTGTATGTATATAAGTATAATATCCAAGTAGACTTTGTGAGTATACAGTACATATAGATATTTGTAGTCTGCGATTGTATTACCAGTAGATTATATATATGCTGTTTATGCATGAGTCACTATATGTACATGTACTAATGGTCAGGTACTGGATGTGAGTTGGGTAGAAGAGTACATCCAGTATACGGTATATTGGTGGACTCTGGATATACTGTATATACAGTTGCAAGAAAAAGTATGTGAACCCTTTGGAATGATATGGATTTCTGCACAAATTGGTCATAAAATGTGATCTGATCTTCATCTAAGTCACAACAATAGACAATCACAGTCTGCTCAAACTAATAACACACAAAGAATTAAATGTTACCATGTTTTTATTGAACACACCATGTAAACATTCACAGTGCAAGTATGTGAACCCCTAGACTAATGAAATCTCCAAGAGCTAATTGAAGTGAGGTGTCAGCCAACTGTAGTCCAATCAATGAGATGAGATTGGAGGTGATGGTTACAGCTGCCCTGCCCTATAAAAGACACACACCAATTTTGGATTTGCTTTTCACAAGAAGCATTGCCTGATGTGAATGATGCCTCGCACAAAAGAGCTCTCAGAAGACCTACAATTAAGAATTGTTGACTTGCATAAAGCTGGAAAGGGTTATAAAAGTATCTCCAAAAGCCTTGCTGTTCATCAGTCCACAGTAAGACAAATTGTCTATAAATGGAGAAAGTTCAGCACTGCAGCTACTCTCCCTAGGAGTGGCCGTCCTGTAAAGATGACTGCAAGAGCAAAGCGCAATCTGCTCAATGAGGTGAATAAAAATCCTAGAGTGTCAGCTAAAGACTTACAAAAGTCTCTGGCATATGCTAACATCCCTGTTAGCGAATCTACGATACGTAAAACACTAAACAAGAATGGATTTCATGGGAGGATACCACAGAGGAAGCTACTGCTGTCCAAAAAAAACATTGCTGCACGTTTACAGTTTGCAAAAGAGCACCTGGATGTTCCACAGCAGTACTGGCAAAATATTCTGTGGACAGATGAAACCAAATTTGAGTTGTTTGGAAGAAACACACAACACTATGTGTGGAGAATAAGAGGCACAGCACACCAACATCAAAACCTCATCCCAACTATGAAGTATGGCGGTGGGGGCATCATGGTTTGGGGCTGCTTTGCTGCGTCAGGACCTGGACGGATTGCTATCATCGAAGGAAAAATGAATTCCCAAGTTTATCAAGACATTTTGCAGGAGAACTTTAGGCCATCTGTCCACCAGCTGAAGCTCAACAGAAGATGGGTGTTGCAACAGGACAACGACCCAAAGCATTGAAGTAAATCAACAACAGAATGGCTTAAACAGAAGAAAATACGCCTTCTGGAGTGGCCCAGTCAGAGTCCTGACCTCAACCCGATTGAGATGCTGTGGCATGACCTCAAGAAAGCGATTCACACCAGACGTCCAAAGAATATTGCTGAACTGAAACAGTTCTGTAAAGAGGAATGGTCAAGAATTACTCCTGACCGTTGTGCACGTCTGATCTGCAACTACAGGAAACGTTTGGTTGGAGTTATTGCTGCCAAAGGAGGTTCAACCAGTTATTAAATCCAAGGGTTCACATACTTTTTCCACCTGCACTGTGAATGTTTACATGGTGTGTTCAATAAAAACATGGTAACATTTAATTCTTTGTGTGTTATTAGTTTGAGCAGACTGTGATTGTCTATTGTTGTGACTTAGATGAAGATCAGATCACATTTTATGACCAATTTGTGCAGAAATCCATATCATTCCAAAGGGTTCACATACTTTTTCTTGCAACTGTACATACACATTATTAACCACATTTGCTTAGCATCCAGGGAGGGCAGGAACCAAGGCAGCTGTGTGTGGTTGTGTCATCTATGTACTGCCTTATTTGTAGTGTCTGTATCTTCATGTATAATGTGCATTGCTTTGTCATCTCTATGTTATCAGTAAACTATTTTTATATTTAAGTATCTGTGAGGGTTGTATGTTACTCCTGGGGTATATGAAGGACTGGAGGGGTGTATATAATACATAGAATAAGCGGATTATATAGGAAACAAAGACAACAGTTTAGGAACAGAATAAAAGGGACGGAATACAGAGATAGACATAAATCTCTAATTTCGATAAGCACAACCTCCCTTTATCACTAAGTAATAGCTGTCTTATTTTCAAGTCTCACTGCTGGTCATGTTTGGGAAAGACTGGAGGAATTGCCCTATTATCTCCTGCTAAAACCTTCCTATCCCATTGGGGAAACAATAGGATCTGACAGGTAAAAAGCCAACCTATAGGATCCTGTTTTATCTTTGTGGCAAATATGACAAGAATCTTATGAAACTCCTTGTACACAGGGGTGCACCTAGCCTTTCTGCTGCCTGAGGCGAAAACTCAAACAGCACCCCCCCTCCCCCAATGCCAATTTCTTAGCCTAATCCATTCTCTTCGGCCCATAGACCTTCAGCTGCCCCCCCCCCCCCACCCCCAGCCCATTGCCCCTACCTGGTGCTGCCTGAGGCGACCGCCTCACCTGGCAACCCTGCTTATACATTTGAGTAAATTTGAAGAAAATTAGTGGGGGACATTATCCTGGCCGAGTTAGACATCATTATCCTCATGACTTTCCTTACCTTTTTTGAGAGATCGCTGGTTTCTGAGATGGAAGAGATGAAAAGAATAAGAACCTGAAGACCAAACGAGATGAAAAACAAACAGAATCGGGGAAGATCCGGAATATCTCCCTGTTAATAAAAAGAAGAGACGTATGAAAACGTTTTATAGGAGACGGACATGTTGTGGTCATATCCAAATTCTCATCGTGGCAGCCGTCATCGTGTGCACCTTGATGCTGTGTAGAGTCTTTGAGATGACCATCCAAAACATGTCAATAGTTGCTGTACAGTAGGTTTTTTTCTGCAGTTTTCAACCTTTGCAATCCAAAGATTGAAAGTAGAGGGAGATCCACTATGGCAAAAAATTAATCTCCTAAAACCAGCCTATTTCAAGTGGTTATTGCTGTGGCAGTTTTCAGCCAGATAACACCGACAGCATTATGTCAGTGTTATACAGTACATTCCAGAACTGTGAGGGTTACATAGGATCATAAATCAATAAAATGCTATGCATTTCTATCAGTGCTATGTAGGTCAGGACGGGAGCTCTCGCGGACATACAGTCAGGTCCATAAATATTGGGACATCGACACAATTCTAACATTTTTGGCTCTATATACCACCACAATGGATTTGAAATGAAACAAACAAGATGTGCTTTAACTGCAGACTGTCAGCTTTAATTTGAGGGTGAACGGTGTAGGAATTACAACAGTTTGCATATGTGCCTCCCACTTGTTAAGGGACCAAAAGTAATGGGACAATTGGCTTCTCAGCTGTCCCATGGCCAGGTGTGTGTTATTCCCTCATTATCCCAATTACAATGAGCAGATAAAAGGTCCAGAGTTCATTTCAAGTCTGCTATTTGCATTTGGATTTCAAGATGAGATCTTTCAAGATGAGATCCAAAGAGCTGTCACTATCAGTGAAACAAGCCATCATTAGGCTGAAAACACAAAACAAACCCATCAGAGAAATAGCAAAAACATGAGGGGTGGCCAAAACAACTGTTTGGAACATTCTTAAAAAGAAGGAACGCACCGGTGAGCTCAGCAACACCAAAAGACCCGGAAGACCACCGAAAACAACTGTGGTGGATGACAGAAGAATTCTTTCCTGGTGAAGAAAACACCCTTCACAACAGTTGGTCAGATAAAGAACACTCTCCAGGAGGTAGGTGTATGTGTGTCAAAGTCAACAATCAAGAGAAGACTTCACCAGAGTGAATACAGAGGGTTCACCACAAGATGAAAACCATTGGTGAGCCTCAAAAACAGGAAGACCAGATTAGAGTTTGCCAAACGACATCTAAAAAAGCCTTCACAGTTCTGGAACAACATCCTATGGACAGATGAGACCAAGATCTTCTTGTACCAGAGTGATGGGAAGAGAAGAGTATGGAGAAGGAAATGAACTGCTCATGATCCTAAGCATACCACCTCATCAGTGAAGCACGGTGGTGGTAGTGTCATGGCGTGGGCATGTATGGCTGCCAATGGAACTGGTTCTCTTGTATTTATTGATGATGTGACTGCTGACAAAAGCAGCGGGATGAATTCTGAAGTGTTTCAGACAATATTATCTGCTGATATTCAGCCAAATGCTTCAGAACTCATTGGACGGACCTTCACAGTGCAGATGGACAATGACCCAAAGCATACTGCAAAAGCAACCAAAGAGTTTTCTATGGGAAAGAAGGGGAATGTTATGCACATATGCAAACTGTTGTAAATCCTACACCGTTCACCTGATTTGGAGGTAAATACCCTCAAATTAAAGCTGACAGTCTGCAGTTAAAGCACATCTTGTTCATTTCATTTCAAATCCATTGTGGTGGTGTATAGAGCCAAAATTTTTAGAATTGTGTTGATGTCCCAATATTTATGGACCTGACTGTATGCTTCAAGTTCAATGCATTAAACTCGCTCGTGTGAAACCAGCCTTAGGGAATTAAAAAATCTGTCACAGAAAATGTGATCGTGATCAGGGGTGGTGTCTGAAAGCCGTGGTCTCCTGGAGAGGTTTAGTTTCATTACTATAAAATATATTAGCATTATATAGTATTCTATATAGTCTTTCATATTATATGGTATTTTACATGAAATAGGGTTTAATGCGCCATTTTATATTACATAGGGGGTCATTTATTAACCTGAAATACGTCTATATTAGAAAGGTTATTTGCGCCGCAATGTGCGACTTTTCCCCACTTACCCCAGGTCTAAAAAAGTGGGCGTGATGTGGGTGAGCCAATTAGGCGTAGAAAATGGTCTAAATGTAAGCCAGCAAGGAAGCCGTCTTAAATTTAGACTGTTGCTGGATGTGCCGAAGTTATGTAGAGGCGCCTCTTCACCAGATATCGGCATTATTAAGTGTAAAACGCCTGTCTTAATAAATGTCCCCCATGGTGTTTATATTAGATGATGCTTTATATTCTTACATTATTTTTATAATATATAATGTTTTTCATTGTATGGTGTTCTATATCATACAGTGTTTTAAATTATATGCCGTCTAATATTATGTATTTTTTATATTGTTTTATATGACATGGTGCTTATATTATAAAGTGTTTCATATTATAGCATGTTATATTTTGTTTTACATTACCTAACATTTTATATTATTTTATGATGTGGTGTTTTATATTATATATTTATATTGTTTCATATTATATTGTTTTACAATATATATATATATATATATATATAGACTTTGGAAAATGAGGAAGCAGCACACTGTAAATAGAAGGGTGCACGACCGGCCAGTGTGGACCAGCACCTGGGTCCAGTAAAATGGAAAGGAAAAAAAGCCAGCAGCACTCCAGATGATGAAGAAAACGTGTGGTTTATTGACCCAAAAATGAAGCGACGTTTCAACAGCTCATTGCTGTCTTTATCAAGCTTGATAAAGACAGCAATGAGCTGTTGAAACGTCGCTTCATTTTTGGGTCAATAAACCACACGTTTTCTTCATCATCTGGAGTGCTGCTGGCTTTTTTTCCTTTCCTATATATATATATATATATATATATATATATATATATATATATATAGTTTGGCATTGCATAGTGTTTCATATGATAACTTGTTCTATATTACCTGGTGCTTTTTATTTTTTTATATATAGTTTTACATTAGATGGTGTTTATATGATAATATTACATTAGATGGTGTTTTATATTATATAGAGTTTAATAATATATAGTGTTTTATATGGTACACCGTTATTACTTACATTCAGTGCAACTCGGATTAGAGACTGAAATGGAAAAATCCCACAAACGACGGAAAGAGTCCAGAAGATGAAGAGGGCTCCAGTGTCTGTCCGGACACAGTGCCTTCGGCCATGGTGGACTATTAATACCAAGATCTAAGTGCACAGGAAGATGTACAATCAGACTACATGTTTTGAGTGCCAATATAAGACATAAATTATTCTGAATAGAGATGAGGAGTATATCAGGTCACATTCAGACAAGGCACACTTGTTATTTAGTTTGTCGCAAATCTCCTGGGGACCTTTGGAATACAGACAGCAACTAATCTGAACAGTCAGAGCTGCAGTGCAAAGCATAGGGGAGTGAAAAATCTATAGCCTGTGCCTCACAAACACACAAACTCCATGCTAATGTTTTCCAGGCCAGAGGTGAAAAATGATTGTACTAATATTTTATATAACATTCAGGACAGATCATCCAAACAGTTCTTACCCATGTTACAGCATAGAGGGCCGGATTTACATAGAGGACGGTAGGAAGTATTTTGGCAGAGTTGGCGCTTGACTGTCCGTCCACATGTTCTGATATTGTGAGGCCGATTCCAGCAATCGAAGTGCATAAAAGTAATAACGTCAGGATCTGTAAAAGAGAAAACGTAAACCTAAATGGACAAGTTCACACTGTATTCACTTAAATGGGGACGACCTTCAATACCAGACACAACCTGTGGACAGGAGTGGCGCTGTTTCTGGGCTAATCTCGGACAAACCCTTTGACCCTTTTCAAATCAAAAGAACACGAAATTTGACAAGGGAAACACAACCTTTTATATCTGTGTGTGTGTGTGTGTGTGTGTGTACACCTATATTATACCTTCCATCATCCTATAGAGGTGAAACTCGAAAAATTTGAATATTGTGCAAAGTTCATTTATTTCAGTAATGCAACTTAAAAAGGTGAAACTAATATATGAGATAGACTCATTACATGCAAAGCGAGATATTTCAAGCCTTTGTTATAATTTGGAGGATTATGGCTTACAGTTTATGAAACCCCAAAGTCACAATCTCAGAAAATGAGAATATTGTGAAAAGGTACAATATTCTAGGCTCAAAGTGTCACACTCTAGTCAGCTAATTAATCCATATCCCCTGAGCAAAGGGTTCCTGAGCCTTTAAATTATTTTTGCAAAATATTCTAATTTTTCCAGTTTCACCTGTATATTACACCACAGCTCTTATGACTCTGGATGAGTCCGGGCATGCACCACAAGGATTTGCAGCATCACACGATATGTTCTTTGGTTGGATCAATAACATAGTATTTCAAAGAAGGTGACCCCTGCATTAAACCTGCTGTACGGATTAGAACAGGACGTACAAAATACAGCTCACTAACATCCTATTTTAAAAAGGTCACTAAGGTCACCTGCACACGTTGCGGAATACATGCGTTTTCTTTGTGAAAATTCCTGTGCAGAAAAACCGCAGCGTAGTACAGTACCAGCAAAGTGAGATCACACAAATCTCATATAGACTTTGCAGATTTTTTCTGTGCGGTAATTGGCCTGCCGCGCGGATTTCAAAATCTGCAGCATGTCAATAAGGTTTGCAGTTTTAGTTGTGGAGTTCACCCTCACCAATGGAAGAGTGAGATCTGCGGCAAAACCGCATCTAATCCACACCAAAAAACACATTGCAGATTTTGGTGCGGATATGCTGCACAAACGCACGGAAATTCGTGCTTGTCTTATGTGCGTTTACTGGCACCTGTGCGCAGGTGGCCTAAAGGTGCCGTCACCGTCACCGATAGATCTACAGGATTAGATCAAAAATAGTGCCACACCTGTACACAGGTTGTGTCTGGTATTGCAGCTCAATCCCATTCTCTAGAATGAAGCTGTGAAGCTGCAATACCAGGCACAACCCATGCACAGGAATGCAAAGCAGCCATGTTTTTCTATTATACTGAGCTTTCAGATTGCAACTTTATGTCCCCGACAACATTTTTAGCACCTAAACAGTGCACCTGCAGGGTAGCAGTAAGGCTGTCTGTATCCATATGTCCGTGCCTCAATCCTGCAAAATTAAATAGAACATGTCCTATACTTGTCCATTTTGCAGACAAGGATAGGACATTTCTGCAGAAGGGATACAGAAAATGGCGGCATGCACGTGGCTGGTATGCATGGATCGCAAAACATACTAAAGCATATATGGTCGTGTGGCACGAGACCTAAGTAAAAATTTAAAGGTTGTCCAGGATTAGAAAAAAAGGTTTGATTTTTTTTTTCTCCAGAAACAGCGCCACATCTGTATACAGGTTGTGTCTGGTATAGCAGTTCAATGCATTCACTTGAATACAGAGGAGTTGCAATACCAGACACATCCTATGGACAGATGTGGCACTGTTTTTAGGAAAAAGAAAAAAAAAGCAAACAACCTTTTTTTGTAATCCTGAACAAGAACAACCATTTTATGATCAGGTCGACAGGCCCAAGGGCTCTTTTGTCAGGATTTTAATGTCTGGGTGACTTACCTGCTTGGTCAGATACAGCTTAGTAATAGGGGATTTCACTTGGTCTGATTGACACAAGTTGAGCAGCTGCCAAGGTGCACAAAGCCAAAAGAAGATCAGAGGGATCCAAACCAGAACTGTCTGTTGAAAACATATCGTCAAATCCGGATCAGGTCTCTCCAGCAGAGAAGAATTCTGTGAAGAGAAGAAGAGTCAGGACTCCAGGCTTTGTAGACCAGGGATGACTTGTAAACCTTTATCTATGTAGTGGTAATCATATTTGCTTTCCTATGAACAGTGGCATCAGGTAGATCCTAAAGAAGTGACGTCCAGTGTACAATATTTTTAAAATCCTATCATCCATCGATACAGGGCACACTCCAAAACTAATGCGTTTCAATCACAAGTAATGTAAAAAAAAAACGGGAAAAAAAACACACACACAGCTCAGACTCTAATCAATTCAGACACCCAGCATGAATAAGGATCCCAGGCTCAGACTCCAAAATAAATTCAAACTCCAGATCAGACCCCCAACATGAAAGTCCCAAAGCTCAGACAGATATAAATCCAGACTCAAGATCAGACCCTACTTTAAATACAGGCCCCAGACTAAGCCTCAAAACAACCCTAGGCCCAAAAATAGATTCAAACCACAGAGCAAAACTCCAAAATAAATTCAGACTCCAGATCAGACCCCCAACATGAATAAAGACCCTAGGCTCCGACTCCAAAATAAGTTCAGACTCCAGGTCAGGCTCTAATTTAAATACGGACCCAGCCTCTTGAATGAAGATAGGTTTTAAGTTCATTATATATAAATATTATATGAACCATCCTTGATACAAACTTACATAATTAGGGTCTATTCCGATTACATAAATTTAGTACATGTAACAATTAACATTTCTTGCAACAATTAGGCGATACTTTCAGCAAAGCCAGTATCAGCCTAAATCTACAAGACCCAAAGGGGTTTCAGGGGAGTTGAATATATCCATGACCTAAACTCAGGATAGGCCATCAATATTAGGTTGGTGGGGGCCCGACTTCCGGCAAGTGGTACCTTGGAACCGAACCAGAGTTCTGTTATTACCTAAAGTCTCGTAACACTTCGCAAATAATAACTTTGGCTCATCGGAGCCAATACATTCTAATACTGTACTGAGCGCTCACTCTGTACAGTATTCTAACGAAGTCTTAGGCGAATCGACTTCGGATGTTTAATCCGAAGTCGATTCGCTCATCCCTAATTGTCACTTATTTTGTGCCAGTAAATGTTTTGCAGTTAGCAAAAAATATTTAATATTATATTTCTGCTTTTATCCTCTTAGAAAAAAAAAATAAACAAACCCCAACATACAGTGCACTGTTTTTAGCCAGAGAAAATCCTCCTATTACTACCAGTGGCTCACTGTCTAGGGTTTTATTCTCCCATAAAGAAGGTCCTGGGTCTAAGACCTGGCTGTGACACTTTGGCCTCTTTCACACGGGCGTCACGTGTGAGGGCCGGATAGGATGCGGGTGCACGGGAAAATGCAAGATTTTTCCGCGCGTTGCTAAGCATTTTAATGCGTTTTGCACGCGCGTGAGAAAAATCGCCATGTTTAGTACCCAGACCCGAAGCCGGACTTCTTCACAGAAGTTCGGGTTTGGGTTAGATGCTGTGTATATTTTATTATTTTCCCTTATAGCATGGTTATTAGGGAAAATAATAGCATTCTTAATACAGAATGCTTAGTAAAATAGTGATGAAGGGGTTAAAAAAAATGTAAATAATTAAACTCACCTCATCCACTTGTTCGCTGCTGCCCAGCTCATCTTATTTCTTCTTCTTTGAGAACCTGGGAGAAAAGGACCTTTGGTGACGTCACTGCGCTCATCACATGGTCCATCACCATGGTGAAGGACCATGTGATGGAGCATGTGATGAGCGCAGTGACGTCACCAAAGGTCCTTTTCCTCCCAGGTCATCAAAGAAGAAGAAAGAAGATGAGTCGGGCAGCGTGAACAAGTGGATGAGGTGAGTTTAATTATATTTTTTTATTTTTTAACCCCTCCATCACTATTTTACTAAGCATTCTGTATTAAGAATGCTATTATTTTCCCTTATAACCATGTTATAAGGGAAAATAATAAAGATCGGGTCCCCATCCCGATCATCTCCTAGCAACCATGCGTGAAAATCGCACCGCATCCGCACTTGCTTGCGAAGTGCAATGGGTCCGGATTCAGTGCAATGCGTTCACCTCATGCATTGCACCCACGCGGAATTCTCGCCCGTGTGAAAGGGGTCTTTAAGAGATAGAATGAAAGTTAAATAATAGGTGTATCCTCAAGCCCTAACAGTACTTGGGGATACTCCCACCTAATTATCATAGTGCTGACTCAATAAATGGGGTCAGACAGCAGAGCAGGGACTCCTAACCCATATAGCGACCCCAGATATGGTGTCAGCTAGAGAGCAGAGCAAGGAATTACATACTGGTGCTTCAATGTGCTGGTAAAAATTAATTTAACATTGGCCTCCTGCCACAAATACTAATTAAGTTGGTCAGGTGTCAACTCTACTTGTGCTGCCAACAGAGCATTGACCCTTTCAGGCATAGACCACATCAGACCTCTGAAGGTGTCCTGTCACTATCTAGCAGCAGATCCTTTAGTTTCTGTACAATGCGATGTGGGACCTCCGTGGATTCCACTTGTTTTTCCAGCACAATCCCATGGATCCACAATCAGATCTGAAGAATTTGGAGGCCAACTCATCACCTTGATATTTGTTATGTTTCTCAAACTATTCCTAATCTTATTTTGCATGGTGGCCAGGGAATGATCCTGTTTAAAGAGGGTGCTGCCAAAGGGGAATAGTTTTTCCATGTGTGTCCTTTTCTATGCAAACAACACGTGTTTGGTGAGCCAATGTGGTCCCATGCTAAATCAACAGAGAGAAGTAATACAGATCAGCGGAAGGGTTGATTTGCTGATACCAATCTACTGTCTATAGTGTAATGACCCAGAGCGCTATTACCACTTCTCCACCCCGCTACTGTCTCCTATGAATAATCCAATGTCATCTGTGTCTTTATTGCAGGTCTTTCACATTGTGAATTCCTATTTCCTATTATGTTATGTAACTGTATATGTTCATGTAATATACCTGGTTCACCAGTAGGTGGCAGCAGACTTGGCAGAGCTACATTTGCAGAGGATGGAACCTTCTTGCCATTCTAATGCTCCCTCTAAGGAGGGGAGGCTTCTAGTTAGGAAAGAGTCTAGCTTATCCCCTGCTAAGGGTAGGAAGCAGGAGTACGTCCCTCCTGGACGTGCTTTGCCCAAGCCAGCTAGAGCACCTTTAGCTCTGCTGGATGTGGAGGCCACAGCTTGAAGCTTCAGAAGCCAGGAGTAAAGTTCCCTGGACAAACTTAGAGATATTCTACAGAGAGAAGTTGCAGCATTCTGTAGAAGCAGAGATTCCTTTTCAGCCCCTTAGTACAGCAGAGTCAGAGAGCAACCGATGTAGCAGAGTTGAGATTGTTCGCCTGCCAGAGTTTATGCTAAAGCCTGCTGGGAACCAAGACAAAGTCTGTAAATCGTTTGGAGAAACATTCTGCTGTTGAACTTCATACAAGGTCTGGACTCAATTTATTTTATTGTAGCTAATCGTGCTGGTGTCATGAACACCAGGGACCCTACTGCCAAGGAACCTTAACAAAAACCCATTCTACTCAGGGCACCTCAAACACCATCAGGCGGGATTCCCTGGACAACAGAGTGTGCCCCGAAGGAACTGGTGCTGTCCTTTCCATCACTGAACGCCGGCCCAGGGATACTCTGCTAACCGTGAGTAAAAGACTACTACAACCCCAATCGGCCTCAAGTGCTGCTCCTTGCAGACCCGGCCGCTGCAATAGCAGTGATGTCTAACATCCATCAGTCCAGCTGTGGTGAAACTACAACTCCCAGCATGCTCTATTGATTTCTATGAAATTCCGAGAACAGCCAAGCAAGTGTGCATCTTGGGAGTTGTCGTTTTACCACAGCTGGAGTGCTGGAGGTTAGCCATCACAGGTCTGTAGCCACAAGGATATACTCTACTCTAAAGTGCTATGAGATACTTCATTGGCGTTCCACCATTTTCTACCTGAAACCTGAGAGAACCTGATGTTGTTGTACAATACAGGTGGACTCTGCTCCAGGAACCCCTGCTAATCAGCTGTTTGAGGAGGCCGCGGCTTCCTATGCCAGGGAAGTCACGTTCATTGGTGTAAATGAGTGGCGTATATTGAATCATAAATGACCCCCATTGTGCCTGGTTTATCAGTGAATTTCCTGGTGACAGATCCTCCTTAATACTAGGAACCCATACCAGGTGCCATATTACTAGTAATTTGCCATTGTCACCCAATGTTTTGAGATTTTTAAAATGTAATTTTATTTAAAAAAAAATATTGGCTCCTAACATCAATGATAATAAATAAAATCTATATTTCCAAAGGAAGATCAACGAAACATTAGTTGCCCTGTAACTGAATTCCCCGGCATAGAACTATCAATTTTTTTTCTGGAGCCTTTCACCGCTCAACTATATTAATAGCTTGTGTCGTAATTTTAAGCTCCTGGATCCCATTGCAAAATCATGTGCCACTTAAAATGCTGGTATCTTCTCATAGGGCAGAAGGTTCTTTATGTCCTCACAGGCATTAGGACCCATGTATGACTTCTACACCCCTATAGATATTATTTTGGTCTGTGTTACTTCATGCGTGGTTTCAAGGTGTTTCCACATCTCATAAAGCCATCTACTACACAAAACATAGAAGAGGATTCTTTACGGTAAGAGCAGTGAGACTTTGGAGCTCTCTGCCTGAGGAGGTGGTGATGGTGAGTTCACTAAAAGAGTTCAAGAGGGGCCTGGGTGTATTTCTGGAGTGTAATAATATTACAGGTTATAGTTACTACAGAGGGGTCGTTGATCCAGGGAGCTATTCTGATTGACTGGTTGGAGTCGGAAAGAAATTTTTTGCACCTAAAATGAGAGCTTTTTTCAGACTTATAAACTATGTTACTACGATGGCATTGTGCTAGAACATTCCATTACTTATGAACGGTGGGGACCCTTCAGTGTCTTTACTGGATGGAAGTACAGCCCCACAGCATTCTTCATTGGTTTTAGTGGACGGAAGCACTGCTATGTTGTCCCCCAATAAAAAAAAATTAAAAAAACATACTAATCGATAGACTGGCTTCAGATAAATTTGCCCCTCCAGTGTGTGTATGATACAGTAAATTAGATTGTGATCCCCATAAGGGACAGGTATAATATATATATATATATATATATATATATATTAATATATTACATTGCCAGACATCCCAACCTGCAAAAACTCATTTCAGGGAGGTGCACGTCTCATTTCAGGGAGGTTTTCTTTTTTTTTTTTTACTAACTTTTTAGTACATTTTCCAGACATATGCAGTATCTGCACAATTTGCTCTATGGTGTGGAGGACTGGGCTCATTACCCTGCCCCAAATTATCCTATTTATGTATATGATCAAAGGGATTCTGTCACCACCTATAAGCCCTGTGAGCTAAACATATGCTCATGTCCAGGGTAGCATTCTGATTTCTAAGGTGGCCTTATAAAAGCTATTTGTGGCTTTATTCTGCGGAAAAACAGGTTTTACTAACCTGTCAATCATTGAATTAAGGTGCCCGAGCAGGGGAGGTCTGTGGATGCATGGTGCCCGGCCGCACGTATCGCCGTTCGTGCCCAGCACCGCCTTCTACTCCTCAGTGCCGCCTCTCCCTCCCTCCCCCTCCTCCCGCTTTGAGATCCCACGCGTGCGCACAGGCTCAGCCTGATGCGCCGTTGCGGACTGCTGGCATCGGCTTCTTCTTCTTGCACTGTGCGCACGCGCCGAGAAGGGGACACTGCTACAGGTTGCCGGAAAGGTTTACTGCGAGTAAACTAGAGATGGGAAGTTCGGATCTTTCACATGAATCGGTTCATTTGAATCAGATCATTCAAATGAACCGATTCATGAATCTAATCTTCGGTTCACTCGCTGACCTGACAAGAAGCAAGTGAACCGAAGCTTAGGTTGCGCAATGCGCATGCGCGGATGCTTCGATTCACTTGCTGACTCGCTGAGTCGGCTCTTGGTCTGAGTCAGGAAGTTTATTCTTTAAAACCCTGTGTGTAATTATCTACCCCACTGTAGGAAAAAAAACAAGCATCCAGGGGGGGTGAATTTGACACTGGGGTAAATAATATAATTAAAATGGAGGGTTAAATGTGTAAATGTATTTAAAAAAAATACATCTCTCTCAATAGTTATATAGCTACTGAATGAGACAGAAGGAGAGATGCCTTTAACATATATATCTCCTTGAGAAGCCAATTTGACCCTAAAGGGTTAATTCAACCTGTAATCTAAGCTCTGTGTCCTGTCACTTCTCTTATCTCTCTGCTCTGCTATCAGTAAACCTTTCCGATATATTGTTTCACATGCGGGTGTCAGGGAGCCGCTATCTAATAGCGGGAGACTCCCTGAACGTCCGGGAGACTTGAGATCCCTGCATTGCATACAGTGCCATGAAATGCATTCAGGGCCGGCGCCACCTGTAAGGCGACCTAGGCAGCCGTGCGGTATAAAAAAACAAAGCGTTGCTGCAAGTTATTTTTTTTGAAGTACGGCGGCGGGCCCTACTCCGGTGCTGCACTGCCCAGAGAGAGGGACTGACAGGAGGGAAGCGCCTCTAATGTAGCGTGGCCGAGCTCTGTTCGGTCCGCGGTACAGGAGCTTTTGTTTCCTGTACCCGGCCGGACTGACAGGGAGTGCTCACTTAGTGTGCACTTCCTTTCAGTCCGGCCGGGTACAGGAAACAAATGCTCCTGTACCGCGGACCGAACAGAGCTCGGCCACGCTTCACTAGAGGTGTGGGGGGGGGGAAATGGAATGAGAGTGACAAGGGAGGGGGGGAGGAAATGATGAGAGTGTGGGGGGGGGGAAGATGAGAGTGTGGGGGGGAGGAAATGATGAGAGTGGCAAGGGAGGGGGGAGGAAATGATGAGAGTGACAAGGGAGGGGGGAGGAAATGATGAGAGTGACAAGGGAGTGGGGGGGAATGAGAGTGACAAGGGAGTGGGGGGGGCTGAGAGTGACAAGGGAGTGGGGGGGAATGAGAGTGACAAGGAAGTGGGGGGGAATGAGAGTGACAAGGGAGTGGGAGGGGGGAATGAGAGTGACAAGGGAGTGGGGGGGATGAGAGTGACAAGGGAGGGGGGAGGAAATTATGAGAGTGACAAGGGAGTGGGGGGAGGAAATGATGAGAGTGAATAGGGAGTGGGGGGGAATGAGAGTGACAAGGGAGTGGGGGGGCTGAGAGTGACAAGGGAGTGGGGGGGGAATGAGAGTGACAAGGGAGTGGGGGGGAATGAGAGTGACAAGGAAGTGGGGGGGAATGAGAGTAACAAGGGAGTGGGAGGGGGAATAAGAGTGACAAGGGAGTGGGGGGGATGAGAGTGACAAGGGAGGGGGGAGGAAATGATGAGAGTGACAAGGGAGTGGGGGAGGAAATGATGAGAGTGAATAGGGAGTGGGGGGGAATGAGAGTGACAAGGGAGTGGGGGGGAATGAGAGTGACAAGGGAGGGGGGGAAATGATGAGAGTGACAAGGGAGTGGGGGGGGGGATGAGAGTGACAAGGGAGAAGGGGAAATGAGAGTGACAAGGGAGGGGGGGAGAAGAGAGTGACAAGGGAGGGAGGGGGAGAAGAGAGTGACAACGGAGGGAGGGGGGAGAAGAGAGTGACAAGGGAGGGAGGGGGGAGAAGAGAGTGACAAGGGAGGGAGGGGGGAGAAGAGAGTGACAAGGGAGGGAGGGGGGAGAAGAGAGTGACAAGGGAGGGGGGGAGAAGAGAGTGACAAGGGAGGGAGGGGGGAGAAGAGAGTGACAAGGGAGAGAGGGGGGAGAATAGAGTGACAAGGGAGGGGGGAGAAGAGAGTGACAAGGGAGGGGGAGAAGAGAGTGACAAGGGAGGGGGGAGAAGAGAGTGACAAGGGAGGGAGGGAGGAGAAGAGAGTGACAAGGGAGGGGGGAGAAGAGAGTGACAAGGAAGGGGGGAGAAGAGAGTGACAAGGGAGGGGGGAGAAAAGAGTGACAAGAGAGGGAGGGGGGGAGAAAAGAGTGACAAGAGAGGGAGGGGGGGAGAAGAGAGTGACAAGGGAGGGAGGGAGGAGAAGAGAGTGACAAGGGAGGGGGGAGAAGAGAGTGACAAGGAAGGGGGGAGAAGAGAGTGACAAGGGAGGGGGGAGAAAAGAGTGACAAGAGAGGGAGGGGGGGAGAAAAGAGTGACAAGAGAGGGAGGGGGGGAGAAAAGAGTGACAAGGGAGGGAGGGGGAGAAGAGAGTGACAAGGTGGGGGGGAGGAGAGAGTGATGAGGGAGGGGGAGAAGAGAGTGACAAGGGAGGGGGGAGAAGAGAGTGACAAGGGAGGGGGGAGAAGAGAGTGACAAGGGAGGGGGGAGAAGAGAGTGACAAGGGAGGGGGGAGAAGAGAGTGACAAGGGAGGGGGGAGAAGAGAGTGACAAGGGAGGGAGGGGGGAGAAGAGAGTGACAAAGGAGGGAGGGGGAGAAGAGAGTGACAAGGGAGGGAGGGGGAGAAGAGAGTGACAAGGGACGGAGGGGGAGAAGAGAGTGACAAGTGAGGGGGAGAAGAGAGTGACAAGGGAGGGGGGAGAAGAGAGTAACAAGGGAGGGAGGGGGAGAAGAGAGTGACAAGGGAGGGAGGGGGAGAAGAGAGTGACAAGGGGGGGGAAGAGAGTGACAAGGGAGGGGGGAGAAGAGAGTGACAAGGGAGGGGGGGAGAAGAGAGTGACAAGGGAGGGAGGGGGAGAAGAGAGTGACAAGGGAGGGAGGGGGAGAAGAGAGTGACAAGGGAGGGGGGAGAAGAGAGTAACAAGGGAGGGAGGGGGAGAAGAGAGTGACAAGGGAGGGAGGCGGGAAAAGAGAGTGACAAGGGAGGGAGGGGGGAGAAGAAAATGACAAGGGGGGAAGAGAGTGACAAGGGAGGGAGGGGGAGAATTGAGTGACAAGGGAGGGAGGGGGAGAAGAGAGTGACAAGGGAGGGAGGGGGGAGAAGAGAGTGACAAGGGAGGGAGGGGGAGAAGAGAGTGACAAGGGAGGAGGGAGAAGAGAGTGACAAGGGAGGGGGGGAGAAGAGAGTGACAAGGGAGGGGGGGAGAAGAGAGTGACAAGGGAGGGGGGAGAAGAGAGTGACAAGGGAGGGGGGAGAAGAGTGTGACAAGGAAGGGGGGAGAAGAGAGTGACAAGGGAGGGGGGAGAAAAGAGTGACAAGGGAGGGAGGGGGGAGAAGAGAGGGACAAGGTGGGGGGGAGAGGAGAGTGACGAGGGAGGGGGGAGAAGAGAGTGACAAGGGAGGGGGGGGAGAAGAGAGTGACAAGGGAGGGGGGAGAAGAGAGTGACAAGGGAGGGGGGGAGAAGAGAGTGACAAGGGAGGGGGTGAAGAGAGTGACAAGGGAGGGGGGGAGAAGAGAGTGACAAGGGAGGGGGAGAAGAGAGTGACAAGGGAGGGAGGGGGGAGAAGAGAGTGACAAGGGAGGAGGGAGAAGAGAGTGACAAGGGAGGGGGGAGAAGAGAGTGACAAGGGAGGGAGGGGGGAGAAGAGAGTGCTAAGGGGGGGGGGGAAGAGAGTGACAAGGGAGGGAGGGGGGAGAAGAGAGTGACAAGGGAGGGAGGGGGGAGAAGAGAGTGACAAGGGAGGGAGGGGGGAGAAGAGAGTGACAAGGGAGAAGAGAGTGACAAGGAAGGGAGGGGGGAGAAGAGAGTGACAAGGGAGGGGGGAGAAGAGAGTGACAAGGGAGGGGGGGGGGAGAAGAGAGTGACAAGGGAGGGAGGGAGGAGAAAAGAGTGACAAGGGAGGGAGGGGGGAGAAAAGAGTGACAAGGGAGGGAGGGGGAAGAAGAGAGTGACAAGGTGGGGGGAGAAGAGAGTGACGAGGGAGGGGGGAGAAGAGAGTGACGAGGGAGGGGGGAGAAGAGAGTGACAAGGGAGGGGGGAGAAGAGAGTGACAAGGGAGGGGGGAGAAGAGAGTGACAAGGGAGGGGGAGAAGAGAGTGACAAGGGAGGGAGGGGGGAGAAGAGAGTGACAAGGGAGGGAGGGGGAGAAGAGAGTGACAAGGGACGGAGGGGGAGAAGAGAGTGACAAGGGACGGAGGGGGAGAAGAGAGTGACAAGGGAGGGAGGGGGAGAAGAGAGTGACAAGGGAGGGGGGAGAAGAGAGTAACAAGAGAGGGAGGGGAGAAGAGAGTGACAAGGGAGGGAGGGGGGAGAAGAGAGTGATAAGGGAGGGGGGAGAAGAGAGTGACAAGGGAGGGAGGGGGGAGAAGAGAGTGCTAAGGGAGGGAGGGGGGAGAAGAGAGTGACAAGGGAGGGGGGAGAAGAGAGTGACAAGGGAGGGGGGAGAAGAGAGTGACAAGGGAGGGGGGAGAAGAGAGTGACAAGGGAGGGGGAGAAGAGAGTGACAAGGGAGGGAGGGGGGAGAAGAGAGTGACAAGGGAGGGAGGGGGAGAAGAGAGTGACAAGGGACGGAGGGGGAGAAGAGAGTGACAAGGGACGGAGGGGGAGAAGAGAGTGACAAGGGAGGGAGGGGGAGAAGAGAGTGACAAGGGAGGGGGGAGAAGAGAGTAACAAGAGAGGGAGGGGAGAAGAGAGTGACAAGGGAGGGAGGGGGGAGAAGAGAGTGACAAGGGAGGGGGGAGAAGAGAGTGACAAGGGAGGGAGGGGGGAGAAGAGAGTGCTAAGGGAGGGAGGGGGGAGAAGAGAGTGACAAGGGAGGGAGGGGGGAGAAGAGAGTGACAAGGGGGGGGGGAGAAGAGAGTGACAAGGGAGGGGGGAGAAGAGAGTGACAAGGGAGGGGGGAGAAGAGAGTGACAAGGGAGGGAGGGGGGGAGAAGAGAGTGACAAGGGAGGAGGGAGAAGAGAGTGACAAGGGAGGGGGGAGAAGAGAGTGACAAGGGAGGGAGGGGGGAGAAGAGAGTGCTAAGGGGGGGGGGGAAGAGAGTGACAAGGGAGGGAGGGGGGAGAAGAGAGTGACAAGGGAGGGAGGGGGGAGAAGAGAGTGACAAGGGAGGGAGGGGGGAGAAGAGAGTGACAAGGGAGAAGAGAGTGACAAGGGAGGGAGGGGGGAGAAGAGAGTGACAAGGGAGGGGGGAGAAGAGAGTGACAAGGGAGGGGGGGCGAAGAGAGTGACAAGGGAGGGGGGAGAAGAGAGTGACAAGGGAGGGGGGAGAAGAGAGTGACAAGGGAGGGAGGGGGGAGAAGAGAGTTACAAGGGAGGAGGGAGAAGAGAGTGACAAGGGAGGGGGGAGATGAGAGTGACAAGGGAGGGAGGGGGGAGAAGAGAGTGCTAAGGGAGGGGGGGGAGAAGAGAGTGACAAGGGAGGGAGGGGGGAGAAGAGAGTGACAAGGGAGGGAGGGGGGAGAAGAGAGTGACAAGGGAGGGAGGGGGGAGAAGAGAGTGACAAGGGAGGGAGGGGGAGAAGAGAGTGACAAGGGAGGGAGGGAGGAGAAAAGAGTGACAAGGGAGGGAGGGGGGAGAAAAGAGTGACAAGGGAGGGAGGGGGAAGAAGAGAGTGACAAGGTGGGGGGAGAAGAGAGTGACGAGGGAGGGGGGAGAAGAGAGTGACGAGGGAGGGAGGGGGGAAAAGAGAGTGACAAGGGAGGGAGGGGGGAGAAGAAAATGACAAGGGGGGAAGAGACTGACAAGGGAGGGAGGGGGAGAATTGAGTGACAAGGGAGGGAGGGGGAGAAGAGAGTGACAAGGGAGGGAGGGGGGAGAAGAGAGTGACAAGGGAGGGAGGGGGAGAAGAGAGTGACAAGGGAGGAGGGAGAAGAGAGTGACAAGGGAGGGGGGGAGAAGAGAGTGACAAGGGAGGGGGGGAGAAGAGAGTGACAAGGGAGGGGGGAGAAGAGAGTGACAAGGGAGGGGGGAGAAGAGTGTGACAAGGAAGGGGGGAGAAGAGAGTGACAAGGGAGGGGGGAGAAAAGAGTGACAAGGGAGGGAGGGGGGAGAAGAGAGGGACAAGGTGGGGGAGAGAGGAGAGTGACGAGGGAGGGGGGAGAAGAGAGTGACAAGGGAGGGGGGGGAGAAGAGAGTGACAAGGGAGGGGGGAGAAGAGAGTGACAAGGGAGGGGGGGAGAAGAGAGTGACAAGGGAGGGGGTGAAGAGAGTGACAAGGGAGGGGGGGAGAAGAGAGTGACAAGGGAGGGGGAGAAGAGAGTGCTAAGGGAGGGAGGGGGGAGAAGAGAGTGACAAGGGAGGGAGGGGGGAGAAGAGAGTGACAAGGGGGGGGGAGAAGAGAGTGACAAGGGAGGGGGGAGAAGAGAGTGACAAGGGAGGGGGGAGAAGAGAGTGACAAGGGAGGGAGGGGGGAGAAGAGAGTGACAAGGGAGGAGGGAGAAGAGAGTGACAAGGGAGGGGGGAGAAGAGAGTGACAAGGGAGGGAGGGGGGAGAAGAGAGTGCTAAGGGGGGGGGGAGAAGAGAGTGACAAGGGAGGGAGGGGGGAGAAGAGAGTGACAAGGGAGGGAGGGGGGAGAAGAGAGTGACAAGGGAGGGAGGGGGGAGAAGAGAGTGACAAGGGAGAAGAGAGTGACAAGGGAGGGAGGGGGGAGAAGAGAGTGACAAGGGAGGGGGGAGAAGAGAGTGACAAGGGAGGGGGGGCGAAGAGAGTGACAAGGGAGGGGGGAGAAGAGAGTGACAAGGGAGGGGGGAGAAGAGAGTGACAAGGGAGGGAGGGGGGAGAAGAGAGTTACAAGGGAGGAGGGAG